>NW_020175191.1:398583-454560 GCF_003031525.2 Neophocaena asiaeorientalis asiaeorientalis
GCTAAGCAGGGCGGGAAGAGAGGGGAGGGCCCTCCCTGCCTGGGAGAAACCAGCAGCTGCCTGTCTACCTTGTTAACTGGAGCACAATTAAGGCAGTTAGGAGTCAGAGGATGTCTCATGTTTATTCATGTACCTTTCGCACACTGTCTTTCTGCATCGGTCACAGTTCCAGGGGCGCTTTGTGGTCACTCCCCCTTCTTTAACTTTCTCTGCCTCCACCTAGTTCCTGGGCAAGCACCCTGTGCCTGCTCTCATCAACTCATTTACAAACTGTACATGAACATCTGTATAATGTCTTACAGTTTACGAAGCACTTTCGACATCCATTACTCCGTGTAAGTCTCACAGCAGCCCTGCACAATTTCTGTTATTACCACCATCCCCATTTTACAGATGCTCCGCCCTGCCTGGGGCTCCACGCCCCCAGCAGAGATGGGAGGCAGTCTGCTGGCACAGCCCTGGGTCTCCATGGGGTCTCTGCAGGCGCCCAGGAGGAGAAGAGGGCCGAATGCACTATTCTTCACCCGCTCACTGGGTGCCTCGGCCGGTTTTGCTCACCCAGGTAGAGCGGATGTGAAACGAAGTGTTCCTGTGGGCTGATGC
Source organism: Neophocaena asiaeorientalis asiaeorientalis (assembly GCF_003031525.2). Taxonomy (NCBI): domain Eukaryota; kingdom Metazoa; phylum Chordata; class Mammalia; order Artiodactyla; family Phocoenidae; genus Neophocaena; species Neophocaena asiaeorientalis. The sequence goes on from NW_020175191.1 coordinate 399,187, forward strand.
GGGGACCGCCATCCTCCCCTCTCCTGGCTGAGCTCCAGGGGCTCCTTTGCCAACCGTGCAGCAGGGAAAAGTAAATACCCATCACGTATTGCGGGGGGGTGGGGGGATGCGGCAACCCTCTGCTAGCTGAACAGTGTGGTAAATATTAGGTGACTGAATATGTAAATGAATGAAAGAATTATACTGGACCTTTGGGAAGGTTCAGTTCATATTTATGAGCACCTACTACGCACCAGGCGCTTTTATTTGGGTCATTTTTTTTTAATCTTTTGATTCTTACAGTGATGCCAGGAGATCGTTTTTGGTACCCCTGTTTTGGAGATAAGGAAACTGATGACCGGAAGGGCTCCATGACTTGCCCAGGGTCACACTCCGGCTGCCCTGGTCCTCATCACGGCAAAAAGTACCCTCGAACACGCTGCTGCCCAAGTCAGTGAACCAGAGTCACACCTCCTTCACCTCCTCACCCTTCCCCACCCCACAACACACATACAAACAATCATCAAGTCTTGTCAACTCCATCACTGGACTATTTCTTGACTCCGTCTAACCCTTTCTCCCTTGCTGTTTGCCCAGGCCAACCCACCATCATTTCTCGGGGCTGCCTTACCTTGACCCTTCAAGGTCTCAGTTTTTCTCTCTGTAAAATGGGGGTAAGTTCAACCAACTCTGGGCCAAAGTCCCTCCAAAGGCCTCCCAGGTAGGATGACTAACTGTCCTAGTATATGTCCTGTTTTATGATATTTGTGGGCCCTTTGCCTTCGTAGGCTTTGACCTTGGCTTCTTCCTCCATTAAAGAAAACAAAACAAAACTGAAAACTAAAAATTAGCCTTTACATTGGTATATAAAGACAAATACAATTCAGGCTGGATTTATTATTACATATTCATTATTATTATATTCTTTTTTTCTCCTGATTTAAAAAAAAAATAAAATTAAAACATTTTCATGGGCCCCTAAAAGTATGGTGTGCCCTAGGCACTGTGTCTGTTGTGCCTTATGGATAGGTTGGTCCTGTTGGTTTTAGCACCAAAAGTCCCACATCACAGGAAACCCCTCAGTCCTGGGCAAACTGGGACCGTGGATCACTTTGCCATGAGGCCCACCATCATCCGGTTCCCCATTGCCTCTCCGACCTCAATGCCTACTTCCTTGGCTAGTTCTACTCCAGACATACTGGCTCCTCTGCTGGTCCTTGAACAAACTGGGCATACTCCTGCCTCAGGGCCTTTGCACTTACCCCTCCCTCTGCATGTCATAAACATTTGCTTAACTTCATTAAGATCTGTGTTCAAGTGTCACCTTGTCAGGGTAGCCCTCTGTGACCACCAGGGCAGTAGCCCTCTCATGGTCTCCCTTCCTCCCTCCTACTCATGTTCTCTTTTTTCTCCACACAGCAGTCAGAGTGACCTTTCAATAAGGAAGATTGATCATGTCTGTCTCCTGGCCCCCCCCCCCCAAAAAAAAGAAGTTTCTTGGTTCTCATTGCATTTAGAAGATCCAAACTCCCTCGCCTGACCTACAAGACCCTGATGAGCTGATGCTACACTCCAGGCTTCTGCGGGGAGATATTCCAGTCAGGAGCTGTAGTGCTGACCCTTTTGAAGTTCTTCTCCCAAGGCCCTCCCAGTGCACGGACTGTGCTGATCGCCTTGTAAGAAGCTCTCTGGGGCACCTGAGCCTCAGCATTACCTCATCTGAGAAGAGAGGACACCTCAGTGTGTCAAGGGAAAGCTTGGGATTGGTGCAGATGGGAAGGAAATAGATGGATAGGATGACTCCAAGAAGCTTGGCAAGTCTGGGGTATTACTCTCTCCCCAGCCCAGCTAGAATCTCTGGGGAGATGCTGAAGGACACTGGGCTCCACTTGGCAAGGGAAGCAGGGAGAGGATTTTGCTTGGAAATTTTCATCTTCTTTTACTTCTGGGCATTGTTTGAGGCTGGACAGTGCTTTCCAGAAGCCACAGAATAGGGAATGTACAGGCTACAGTTAGGAAGCCTTGTGCCTTCCCTACATGCTGCATGCTACAATTTCCCTCCTCCGTGGAAATGGAGAATCTGGAGATCCTCCCACCACAAAGCCCTCTGTGCTCGTGAGAGCTGAGCCCTACGAAAACAATACAAATGAGTATTTATCAAGCCTTTATCGTGTACCAACCATCCTGAGCGCTTTAATGCCTAAAGTAATTTATTGTTCACAAGAGTCCTTGGAGAGGGTATTATTTGATGAGTTGAGGGTTTGGAGCTCCTGTTTCTCTGACCCTGCTCTGCCAGGGTGGCAGGAGGTGTGGGAAAGCCTTTCCCTACCTCTAACCCCTTTTGGAGCGGAAGCCTCTGCATTCTCCAGAAAAGTACCCTAAAGACAATCAGGGGCAATCCTGCAGAGACCACCTCTTCGGTGCTATTCTGCTATAGATACAGCTGGAGTTGACACAAGTTCCACAATCTTAGGTATGACCAACAGTAGCTATCAGAATGGTGCCTGGAGTATGGTGGGCGTTTAAAAAATACGCGGTGAATAAGTGAATTTATTGAGCATTTACTTAGTGCAGTGCTCTAGAAGATAATTTGCACACCTTGTCTCATTTAAGCCACACACAAACCCTTAAGTAGCTATTGTGAATTCTATTTAAAAGATGAGGAAATAGCAGCTCAGAGAGAATAAGTAGCTTAACTGAAGCCAAACAACTAATAAATGTTGAAGCTGAGATTTGTCCCTAGGACTGTTTGACTTGCCTCTAACAGCTTAGGTGCTTGATTAATACTTGTTAAGTGGCAAATGAAAACTGGGCCACTGACAGCTCTGCCTGGGATAAAAACACCAACATCGTGCATCCAGCCCCTTGGGAAGATGCGTTCTGGCGGTGGGAGAGGATCTGGAACATGGCTACTGCTTGGTTTCTTAACTTTCCCCACCCCCAGCCCCCTGGCTTTCGATTTAGCCCTATCCACTCTGCTAATGGATGACCCACGCTCCCAGCTTCCCCCCAAGCCCTGCCCATCCCTGAGCTGCAGCTGTGAAATCGTAGTGACAGATCCAGTTTACTTCCCAGGATGAACCTGTGATTATTTCTGCCTCAGCAGGGAGGTGACCCCTTCTCCATCCTTGCCCTGGGACAAATGAGCTCTCGTTCTCATTCAGGTAATTCCGACACACCACCTCCTCCATCAAGCCTTCCTGGCTTGACTAAATGTCGGCTGTCAGCTGACAGAAGTCCTTCCATCCACCCAGAGAAAGCTTTGGACCCAGATCTCAGCCAGAGTCTGTCCCTGTCTTCTTGGATTATTGACGGGACGTCTCTGTGACGGTTTAGCTCCCAGCAAGGAAGTCTCCCTATTGATCCCGAGAGAAGCCCTCTTTCAAGCGGGAGCTGTCTGGCAGAGCCTAATTCACCAGCTCCCATTTCCAAAGGGCCTCATGGGGTAAACCCAGTAGTCGAGGGTGTTTTGTACAAAGTGAAGGGGCAGAAGGGAGCGGGGAGGAGAGAGAGAGACAGAGAGAGAAAGAATTTTGGGCATAAAAGCTTCCTTTAAAAGGAGAGAGGGAACGTTTCCTAGGGGAAGTTCTGCCGAGGGTCACTGGATAACCCAAAACAACCAGAGTCTGCAACCCGGGTTCCAGTGAAGATGTGCCGTAACTCCAGGCTCAGAGATTTCGGCACACGGAGGCACTTTATGTTTAGATTTTGGGATTCTTCCAGACTTCAGCTGTGCCCTTTCCCCGCCTCAGCGCAGTCTCAGGAACTTGGAATAATGAGTTTTTGAGATCACGTTAAAAGCCTTCTCATTTTACAGATTAGAAAACCGAGGCCCCAAGTGTTGCTTCAGGCCCGCAGTGGGTTCCTCCTTGTAGGCAGCTCACGCCTCCCCATGTTCATGGAGGAGGCTGGCGGCAGGAAGGGGCCTCAGGGACAGGACAGAACGCGTCGTGCCTCTCATTCCTCCCCTGTCCTCTCCTTCCCCGCTTCCTGAGACAGTATTTCCAGGCTGGCAGAGCAGGGCGGGGTGCAGAGCAGGCTCTGCAGGGAAGGGGGGCCTGCAGGGCCAGGGCAGACGCCAGTGACAAGAGCTATTTATTTCCTGGGCACACAGATTAGACGGCAACTGAGAAATTCTCCCTCTGCCATCCATCAGCTGGCCACCTCCGGCGGCCTCCGTGGGGTCAGGACATTTGTCTCGACTGTGCTGCTCTGCCACTTTACTTGTGCTCCCGTGGCTCAAGCCATGACAGAGACCCCCAAACCAGCAGAAGGAATCAAACCCAAAGATTGTCCACAAAGCTAGTACCTTATAAACTGCACCTGTCTGCTCCCACCCTGGGCTGCACAGACTCCCCGAAGGACATGATGTATTTCCTTGGGGCCTGCAGGGAACAAGGGGCTTCTCTTAGTGCACTGCACTGGCTGGGAAGGAAGCAGCGCCTGGAGACTCTGCCCAGGTGTCTGGGCTCATTGGGATTTTCCCAGCCTGCTTTGACAAGAGGGTGTTGGATGAAAGTACTGTTAGCTGAAGGGGTTGGCAAACTTTTCCTATAAAGGGCCAGACAGTGAATATTTTAAGCTTGCAGACCATAAGGCCTCTGTCACAACCTCTCAGCTCTGCCACTGTAGTGCAAAAGCAGCCACAGACAATATATAAATAAATCAAGTAGCCGCATTCCAATAAAACTTTATTTATAAAAAACAGGTGACTGGCCATATGCAAATGTCTCAAACTCTTAGGAATTTGGAGAGCCTTCCCCTTCTTAGTAAGACATATCAACTAATAATTATCATGATAAATTTTACAATGAAAAGATGGAAATCAAGAAATGAGGCCACTGGGGTTTACCCTAAATTCTAATACAGGGAGCCTATGCATTGTCTCACCAAGTCTCAGAAACCAAGGGGTCTGCTCTTTCGTGGATTTGGGGCTATTATCTCTTGCGACATCTTTAAGCAGTGTTGGACAGGAGTGTGTATGAGTTCAGAGAACAGGCTCTGCAGTCTATCAGTCCTTATTCTACTACTAACTGTATGACCTTAACCCCAGTTGTCTCAGTTTCCTCTTCTGTACAATGGGGACAGCAACAATTCACCCTCTCAGGATCATGGTGGAGCTGAATGAGTTATTACAGGTAACGCACTATGCCTGGCTCATGGTCAGTCCTCAGGTGTTGCCAGATCCTAGAACTGATCCAGATCCTTCACTAAACACTGCCCAGGGCTGGTTAATCTTCGGTGATGTGAGAGGTTGAGGTGTGAGGACACTGTTCCTGTTAGATGGGCAACAGGTGACCGTCCTCATCCAGGTACCTTGGCATTGGGATTTCTCTTTTGCCTTTGCCTATTTTTATTAGAATAGAATTATAACTAGGAGAAGAAGAAAAAGGACATGGAAACTACATTTATTGAGTTGCTACAGTTGGCTGGGCAGGGTTAAGTGCTTTACACATGTTATTCCATAAAATCCACACAACAACCCTGCAAGGTAGACATTTGTGTCCTTGTTTTATAGACAAAGAAAATTAAGTCCCAGAAGGTTATGTGATGTGGTCAAGGTCACGCAGACTGCCTAATTACAAGTTCATTCTTTCATCAAATATTGCTTTTTCAGCAACTATATGTCAGACAGACATAATTTGTGAAACAGAGATAGATAAAACCAGCTCATGGTCGAGATGGGGGAGATGAGAATTTAAATCAATCATTAAGGTGGATTTGATTACAAAGGAAAGTCTGGGGAAACAGAAAGTCTTCACCAAGGAGGAGGTACTCAAACTGAGTCTTGAAGGATGAATGGGAGTCTACTGGGAGGACAAGGAGAAATAACATCATATGCAAACACACAGGCATTAAGTAACATGGTTCTTTGGAGAACGGACATTCATTGCTCTGGAGGGTTGCCAGGGCAAGCAGTGGGCAAGGAGGTTGGAGAGGCAAGTCCCAAGGGGTTCAGGGAAGCCCTTGTGGGTCATGAGGAAGAGTTTGAACCTGGTCTTCATGCAATGTGGGGGGTGGGGGGCACCTAAAGGGTTTTAAGCAGGGCAGCAACAGAACCCAATTATGTTTTAGAAATAAATAATGAAGGTTGGTCTGGAAGGTGAATGGGGCAGGAAACAGGAAGAACATCTGAAAGACAACCAAAATAATCCAGGGGAAAAATGATGAGGGGGTTAGCTAAAAAGTAGCAGTGTGTCTAGGGAGGGTAAGTCTGGTTTGGAAGATACTGAGGAGTTGAGGTTGGTGGGATTTGATGATGATTGAAATTAGGGGTGAGGCGGGGAAGAAAGAATGGAGTCTAGGGTGACTTGGAGCTGTGGGTGATGAGAGGAACGGGTACCACCTTGACTGCTCTGGGGAACCGAAGGAAAAAAGGACTTTACAGAAAGAGGCCCACTTCAGACAAGCTGAGGATGGGTAGGGTGGGAGTTAGTTGTGGTGGAGGGTGTGGGTGTCGGACGGCTGGCCTGGGGGGAAGAGGACACGCATTCTTCTTTCAATGCCATGCGGGACTCACTGATAAGAGCTCAGAGACAGCACTTTCATCAGGCCCAGATAACCAGCTTTAGGGGCTCAGTGGAGGGTACCTCAAAGTTTCTGTGGGGTATTCTCTACCTTTTGCTTTCGGGAAGGGTCTTTTAGTGGGAGAAACCACAGGTGGGAATCCTCCTTTCTTAGGAAACTGGTTTGGTGTAGACAACTTTCTTTTTTTTTTCTTTTTCACTTGTTTTGTATTTCAGTAAAATGTAAATTCTGTTGTCATGGTAGGACCCAATTATCCGGCTTTTTAAGGGCTTAGCAAAGATGAACAAATGGAGACCTTCCTTGTTCCCAGAGTTCCTTTCACGTGGTTTGAAAGTATTTGCCTAACTCTCCCCATCCCCCCAGGCCCAAATCCTCCTTGCCTGCTGCAGCATTTGCCTCTGCCAGGACAGCTCCCGGGACCATGGGAGGCATCTCAGGAGGAACTGCTGACTCAGCAAGTTCAGGCAGTTGCCCAAACCATGACCTTCAGAAAGACTCACTGTCATACCCAGCCCAGACCTCAGAGAAGGGATCATCAGGAGGAAGGGCAAGAATCTTCCAAGGAGTAATAGAATAGTGTGAATGTTTGTCTGTGTGTTTGTGGGGAGGAGAGGGGGAAAGGGAAGGGAAAGCAGAGAAAGACGTAGGAGACAAATATGGTCAGAGAGAATGCTCACATACAATAGAAGCACAATGTGGAATTGTAGACAGGTAGGGAGTGGTGAAAAGAGGAGAAAATAGGGGGCAGGAAGTAGGAGAAATAGGAGACAGATATGGGGTGGTAGTGATGATGTGTCAGCGACAGCCAGAAATTCAACAACCCTCTTGGTCTTAAAGTGCCCTCCTCTTGATCTTAAAGCGTCCTTGGCCACGGTGCTGAATTCTAAGGCCCTAACAGGTAGACACCAGTGAACCATGCTATGACTTTAAGCTGTTATAGACACAAATTCCTTATTACAGGAATAATAAACTCAATTTGTTATTGAGTTCCCACTGTATGCCAGATACTCTGCCCCTTGCTTTCATACATATTATCTCATTTAATCACATAACTTCCTAACACAATAATTCAAAGAACTGCCAAAGTCTTGCCTTAAGTTATTCAAACCAGACCATAGTTGGGAGTGGGTACTGATTAAGAATATCTTACTTTGTTATAAGGACCTTGAAGAAAGGCAAGGGAGGAAGGGAGAGAGCTGGTCTCTGGTTACATTTCAGTGATAACCAAAGGGGTCAGAGTTACACAAAGAGAGAGAGCCAGCGTGGGTTTTGTCAAGGATGTGTCACACTAGAACACTGCCTGTCTGTGCTAACAGTGGCAGGGTCCCAGGGAATTTTAGGCGCTATTGTAAATGAGTATCTTTAAAATAACATAGAAATGACGTATCCAGAAAAGATTCTTTCATAGTAGAGATTCTAGCAGCTCTGACCCATTCTAATTATGTTGCTATTATTCAAAAGAGTTTTGGGCTCTTTTCTTGGAGGTTTTCTAAAGACATTATTTATATGTTTTCAACTGTAAAAATTCTTCATTTTGTGGGTGCAAATTATTTTTTGAATAAAATACTTTTGACCATTTTATTTTTGTTTGAAAATTTTAAAATAGATTTTATTTTTTAGAGGAGTTTTAGGTTCATGGCAAAATTGAGAGGATACCATTTTATTTTTCTATGTTGTTTCTCTAATTTTGTTTGTTTCTTTAAACACACACACACACACACACACACACACACTGTGGCTGAGAAGCTGAGCAATGCTATTTCTTGTCATACTGAAAAGCAGAACTTGCTAAAGTATTCGTTTTTGAGACTTACTTCCCCCTCTGCCGGAGTAATATGCACCTCTAAGAGCGAAAAAGCTTTAAAAAAAACCTCAAAGAACAGATTTGCCAGTGACAACACTGCAAGCACCTTGATAAAGGTGAATAGGAGATTTCTGGATATTTTGTAAGAAACTTTGAAGAAAACCCTTCTGAGCACAGTGCAGACCTTAGCACTAGTAACAGACACTGTTTTAGTGGTGAGAGCACAGGCTATGGTGAAAGACAGAACTCGGTTTCAATTCTGGCTCCAACATAACACAAGCTGTGTAACCTTGAGGAAGCTGCTCATTGTTCTGTGCCATGGAGCCTCGTGTGTCAAATGGAGACAATCCCAGCATCCATCTCATTGGGCTGTTACAAGATCTCCACGAGTAAGGTCCCTAAGGCACTTAGCAGAGTGCCTGGTGCAGGAAGCTCTCTGTAAGTCGTCATCGCTCTTATTATTTTAAGTGGCTGATTATAATAACAGCTCTCATTTATTGAGCACTTACTATAAGCCAAACATTCTGCTGGGTGGCACAGTGGTGGAGAGTCCGCCTGCCGATGCAGGGGACACGAGTTCGTGCCCCGGTCTGGGAAGATCCCACATGCCGCGGAGTGGCTGGGCCCGTGAGCCATGGCCGCTAAGCCTGCGCACCCGGGGCCTGTGCTCCGCAACAGGAGAGGCCACAGCAGTGAGAGGCCCGCGTACCGCAAAAAAAATAAAATAAAATAAAGTGCTTAATGTACATTATTTTATTTAAACTCTGCAATAACCCATTGAGGGTCATTCCCACTTTACAACTGAGGAGACTGAGGCCAGGGAATTTAGGTGGTTTTATTCCAGAGTCAAACATATTAAGCAGGGAGCCAGGATTTAAACCCAGGATTCCTTGACCACAAAGCCCATGCTCTTAAGCCCTATGCTGGTCCCCGTCCATAAGCCAGCCATTTACCCGCAGGCCCTCGCACAGCAGGGATACCCACTGTACCTGACTGAAATCACAACGCTCCTTTCTCCCTTTCCTTTTCCTTATTATATTCTTTCCTCTCAGAAAGTCTGCTAGCATTCATAGAGTGCAGACCTTTTAAAGTGAGCTCATGAGACACAGAAATATCCAAGCTGTTACAATGATCAGACAGAAATAGAGTTTCTAGAGCCCCTGGCCCAGACCCTAGGACCCGTAACCTTCATTCCAAAATTGTCCAGCAGCCTGAACTCTCTCCTTTTGTCCCAGCCACACCTCACCCTCTTCCATCCGCAGTGTCACTACAGGATCTTGAATGAGTTGGGACTATGGCCACATTACATATACTAGTCCACATATTCTTCCAGGATGTTGTAGTCCCTGTTTACAGACTGAAAACAGAGAAATAGAAGCTAAGATTAAAAATGAACGAGGATCATTGAGTGGTCAGGGAGCAGAGATGGGATCAGAGCTCGAATTTTACAAAGCCAAATCTTATCCTGACAGCTCTTAGATCTCTTTCACCCTGGTCCATAATCTGCACGATGGTTCTTGTGAGGGTCTGCCTGCACACAACATTGGCAGTGAACAGAGAGTTCAAAGCTCAAGGCTCTAAGCAACGTATGTCCTTATGTACTCAGCCAGGAAGGAAGAGAGGAGTGTAAACAACACGATGAACATCCACCGTGTGCTGGATCCTTTGCCAGGCAGTTCCACGTATATCATGTTATAATACTGCAGGGAGGTAGTGATAGCCTGCTCTTAGAGATGAGAAACTTGGAATTTCTAGAGATTAACCTACAGCCAGTAACTGATGGATTTAGGTTTGGAATTCACATCTGACGAAGTCTGTACTTTTTTTTTTTTTTGAAACTTTCTCCTCAAAGAATGAAAACACACACACACACACACACACACACACACACACACGAGTCAGGCACTGAAATAAAGCGCTTGTATCAAATCAACATCAAGGAAAACCGTATAATATGTGTTATTGGGGCAAGTAGGATGAGAAGCAAAGGGATTAACCGAGATACATACTGGCAGAACAATAACAGGTAAAAAATTTGAGCACTTGCTATGTGCTAAGCCCTATTCTAAGTGCTTTCTATGTGTTAGCTCATGCAAACCTCACAAAGATCCTGTGAAGGAGGTATGACTGTTATTCCCATTTTAAACATGAGAAAACTGAAGCACAGAGAAGATAAGCCATTTGGTCAAGGTTACCGAACTGGCAAAGAGTTGTGCCAGTGATTTACCTACTGCTACACCTTCAGCCATTTCCTCTTCTCGCTTCTAAGCTGGACTCCATGGCCTCCCTTGATAACTGGCTTGCTATGAGGCTTACGGATAGCAGGCGTTTAGAAGGAGACTGGAAAGAAGGAGGAAAGGAGGAGGGGACTTATTTCCTGATTTTTCCCGCTCCTGTTAGTGTAGCCTTAGCAGTGGCTCTTGGCTCCAGTCACTAACTCTTTTGGGTATTTCAGAACCAGCCTTTATTGCTCCCTTGGGGACCAGCAGCAACCATCAGGCACCCTCAACTCAGAGGTTGGAACACCAGCTCCTCTGAGCTCCGGGTTCTGGTAACTCTTCCCTCTTGCCCTCCCAGTCCTAGAGAGGGCAGCTGTTCTTGCCTTCATTATCTCTGGCTCACTTCAGTGTCCCCTTTTTGTTCTTCCAGCTCTCCCACCAACTCCTTGTATTAAATCTATTCTGTTTGAAATACCTAGGGTGGCTTATTTTTTTTCTGACCGGACCCTGACTACTACAGTACTTGGATCTGGTAGCTTGTTTCCAGAACATGTTCTCTTAACTACTAGTGTCTTACCTGCCTCTTGGTAGCTGTGGGAACTTCAACCCCCAGCTGGCAGGATCACAGAAGTCACTTTTATGATTTCATATTTTTTACCAGACGCTAAATTCACGTCTCAGAAACAAACATTTACAAATTCCTAGCAGACCATGGTCACAGGCTTCACTGTGAAGATTCTCAGCTATGGGAATCCTGGTTGAGGGACCCTGGGCGTGGTGGATACTGAGAACTGCCAGCCTGATTTTGACTCCTCTCATTCTGTTGCTGGGCACTAATGTCATCCTGCCAGAGTCAGACTGAGATGGAATTAAGAGGAGAGATGGTCACTTTGACACTGAAGGAAATTACTGGGGATAATAAAAGCTTATGGCTTTAATTAGAGGGCCAGCTGTTGTCAGTATCATTTTGAAGACATGGGTATCAGGCATTCAAAGCGCACTACTTGGAGAGCTTTCAGCTAGGGCACCTTGTTAAGAGGGCTTTGATCAGGGGATGGGGCAGGGAGGGGCACCACATCCAAGATTTGGGATGGCAGTCGTGTAAGCCAGTGATTATGGTGCTACAGGGTCTCTTGTGTAAGATGGTACACAGAATTGTACTTAGTGAAAGAAAAAAAGGACACAAAAAGAGGAAAGAGGTGGCCTCTATCCAACCACTTAACCATCCATCCAATCATCAATGCACCAATTTATTCATTCATTTAACAAACATCTGTTGGGCTACTATCCTATGCAAAGTGTATGTGGGATGGGAGACAGAGATGAGTCAGACATAGATCCCATCCTGAAGGAATATAACCTCCAGTAGGGGAGAGCAGAAGAAGAAAAGGTACCATCTAGCAGGAGTAACTGTGGCTTCACGAAGGAAGTAGCAACTGAGATGGGGAGGAAAGTGCGGGGCACGTGTGAGCATGTTGAGAAATCTGGTAGGTTATATAGTGAAGGTTTTGTGAAGAGATGTCATGGCAGCAAGATCAGAAAGAGAGCTGAGACTATGTCATAAAAGTCTTTGGATCTCAACTTTGTTCTGTCAGTAGTAGGGAGGAACTCAATGTTTTAAAGCAGGATATGAGATGATGAAAATCGGTTCATAGAAGAGTATTCTAGAAGCACAGTGTAAAATGGACTGTGATTGAGACACCAGTTAAGAAGTTGTCATGATGGTCAAGGCACTGAAGACATAATGAAGGAGTGAATCGTAGGAGAGGCAGAGAAAATACAGACAAGGAAATGGAGCTCAGAGCAAGATGGTAACCCACTTGGTAGGACCTGGCAAGAGGTAGGGAGGAGTCAAGCTTGGGTGGTGAAGAGGGCAACTGTGTCACTAAGAGAAACAGGGAGCATGAAAGAAAGACCAATGTTAAAGGTCTCAGTCTATGAGTTTGGCTCTGAACACACTGAGTTTGAGGGTTTGGAGGAAATTAAGGCTGAGATGTCCAGCACATAGTTGGAAAAGATGGACAGCATGGAGTTCAGGAGAGAAGGTGGGGATGGATGGGAAGTCAGTTGGAGTACCATCTGCCTTCACCAAGGTTAGCAGATGAAGCTCTGTCATTGGACGTGATCTCCTAAGGACAGAGTATTGAGACAGAGCAAAAAAGAGCCATTCTTGAGTAAAACCTAAGTTTGTAAAGCACAAGGAAGGAGGAATCAAAGGATCGATGGCCAGGAGAGAGAGGCTGGAAAGAAGCACAAGGAGGAGGGGGAAGCATTAGGGAAAGGAGAATAGAACGCCAAATGCTCACAAAGGCCAGGAGACGAGGAACAGGAAAAGGCCACTGGACTTGGGGGGCTGAGAAGTGATCAGTGACGATCAGGGGAGCGAGTTGGGTAGAGTGGTGAAGGCAAGAGCTAGATTATAAAGAGGCAGAAATAGTCATCATATAAACACTAGTAAAAACAACGAAACCTTGCATTTGATGCTTACTAAGGGCCAAGCACTTTGTAAACACTTTACATGAATGAATTCATTTAATCTTCACAACTACTCCATGAGGTGAGTACTATTATTACCTCCCACTTTACAGACAAGGGAACCAGGGAACTGAAGAAAAGAAGAAAGGAAAAGACGTATGTAGATCTCCAAAGTACAGAGCCCCAGTCTTGCAAGAAGCACTGCATAGAAGGGCTCTGAGATTAAGTAAATTTGGCATTTCCTCTTTTAGGAATGCAGATGAGTATATTAAAGACTGAGAAGCCCTGCACTGAAGAAACTGGTTTAGTTTTGTGAAATCCAATGTTTTCTAGATTTATTTGACCTATAAACCTTTTACCATTACCATTCTATGGGACAATGTTCTACAAGGCACACTTTGGAAACTGCTGATGTGAACAGTCTTTTATAACGTTATGGACAGAAACTCTAGGAGGCTGTGGAGTCCTGTTCTTTTTTGAGAGGGAAGGTTGTTTGTTTTTTATGATAGGGGAGCAAAATTTTAGGGTGAGCTAAAGGAAGTGAGGGTGAAAGAGAATGGGAAGCAAGGAATCTTAGTGTTGGACAATACATCAACAACACATTTATAGAGCTTTGAGCTGGGATTCTTGGAAAAGAGACCACAAGAGAGCACATTATGACCAATTGCACTTCAGAAAATTGGCCTGTCCACTCCCATGGACCCACTGAGCACGCTCATGAGCTTCATACGGGGAGATGCTCCTATAGTTTTAGGGGGCAATCAGATTATTCTGAATCCTCTTCCCCATTCATTGTTTCATTAATTCATTCAAAAAATACAGACTGGACTTCCTCTGGGCCAGGAGCAGTGGTAGGCATTGCTCTTCCTCTGATGCTAAGTCTTCCAAACTCTCAGCTCTTGGTTCTGCAGCCTGGATTTTGGTCCTGCCTCTGAGCCTTTGGACTTGAAGCTGTGCTTGGTTTTCCCAGTTTTCCCACTAGTCTCTGGCTTATCCCTCTTTGGGTCCCAGTGTCCCATGAAGCTTCAGGTAAGAACGCTGATCCAGTCCTGGGCCATCCACCCCGACACTGTCCCCTTGTGCAGTGTCCCAGCTTGTCCTGCCTCGCACTGTCCCTGCCCTCTGCTGTGTGCATTGGGGGGGTGGGCTAGGGGTGCAAAGGATGAGAGCACTCAGATAAGAATAGATCCTGTCTTCAAACAGACACAAACCTAGCCAGGGCAGAGGTGGCAATGCTCTCCTAAGGAGGACCTGCCAGTAGCGTATAAAGCAGGCATGCATGATATGACAGGTGGTAGCAATTATTGGGTAAAGACTTCTGGAAGAAAGCATCTTACTTTTTTTTTTTTTTTTGCGGTACGCAGGCCTCTCACTGTTGCGGCCTCTACCGTTGCGGAGCACAGACTCTGCGGCCATGGCTCACGGGCCCAGCCGCTCCGCGGCATGTGGGATCTTCCCGGACTGGGGCACAAACCCGTGTCCCCTGCATCGGCAGCCGGACTCTCAACCACTGCGCCACCAGGGAAGCCCCTGGAAGAAAGCATCTTAAACCAGTGGCCCCACTTGGGGGCAGGGGATTGTGGGCAGAAGGAAGTTTGGCTTGGAAATTCTGCTTTATGAATAAGAAACTGCCTGTTTGGGCTAGATCCATTCCACAGGGAAAGAAATGCTGCTCCCTCCACCTGGGAAGACAGACTAAGTGTATTTTAATGTACAGCTGCAGCCCTAGCCTGCGGGCCCCCATCAGGCCCAAGGCATCTGGCTGGAGAGGTCTCTTTTAAACAGATGCTCATTATGGACTTGTTCTGAGCACCTACCATGCCTTGTCTTTCCCAGCTGCCAAATTCCCATTTCCAAGTTATTGAAATTCACTGGGAAGTATGGTTAACATGAGAATATAGATTAGCCCCCTTGCCACTGATGCAAAGCTGCCTGCTTGGCAGTCTCTGGTACTCAAGATTCATGAACTATCTGGCAGGAGCAGGGGAAAATGGAGAATGACTGGACGGGGGTGGGGATGGGAGGGTAGGTTTAATTCTTGAGCTACTAATGAATCTGATTGCAGCCAACACTCAATTATACCTAGGTGGATTACACACTGGGCAAGTTGTCTGTAGAAAATGCTAAATCCCTTGAGAGTTTTGTCATTGCTCCATGCACCCAAAAAGCTTCCAAGCAGCCTGACCCAGCCATTAATTGGTGTGCACTCACAGCCAGCCAACTCATTTCCATATTGTTTGAAGCAAAACATAATTAGGAAGGCAAACACGCTGTAAGATATGTACACTGTCCATATATCATACCGCACATTTGAAGTCAAACAACAGTGAGTCTTCGGTTATCGTCGTTTTGAGTTAATTACCCCACTGCTCTCCCCGCTCCGTCAGCGTGAACCAATGAGGAGGAGCTGCAGGCCACAAGGCTGTTTTTTTTTTTTTTTACGGTACTCGGGCCTCTCACTGCCGCGGCCTCTCCCGCTGCGGAGCACAGGCTCCGGACGCGCAGGCTCAGCGGTCATGGCTCACGGGCCCAGCCGCTCCGCGGCACGTGGGATCTTCCCACACCGGGGCACGAACCCGTGTCCCCTGCATCGGCAGGCGGACTCTCAACCACTGCACTACCAGGGAAGCCCCACAAGGCTGTTTTAACAAACGTCTGATAACATACACATTCAAGTGTGTTCTTTCAAAATCGTCACTTTGGGACTGAGTTGCTGCCTTACTTAAGACACTTCTGGAAGTTCTTTTTTGGGAGGGGAATTGCCTTTACAGCTCCTTGCCCATTCTTTAAAGTGCCTGTCTTCTACCGAGGGGCAGATATCCATCTTGGGAGGGCAGGGCTGATTTTTAGTGACAGCAGAAAGTATTCTGGAGCGAAGTGTAGTGAGTCAATTACCGTCTTATAGTTCTTATAAAGATTTGTTTTCCCACTTCCTTTTTTTTTTTTCCGGGACAGTAGTTTAAGGTGAACTTTGCCTCTGTGAGCATTGCCTAAGCAAGGGGTGAGCCCAACAGTGTTCCCCTGAGCAAAAGGAGCATGAGACGCCACCCCCTACCCCCAACAACGACACGGGGACCTTTTCTTCTCCTGAGCACACAGCCCTCAGCCAGACGCCGCGCGCGCGTCACACTACCACCTGACGAGCCCCCAGGGCCTCTCCTTCTTGAGCGGCTGAAACACTGGCTTCGAACACCTTGCTCCAGGCCAGCTTGCTCCCCAGGCAACCAAATCCTCACCCACCGCCCAGGGCCACTCATCAGCCTGTGCTGGGAAAGGCACATTCATGTGAATGTCAATGTCCAAGGTAATCAGGAGGATGAAACCATGGCAACAGCCTCCAGAGAACGAACCAAATGCCCGCAGGAGACATTCTGATTCCAGAGGGGCAATGTGGGCTTGCAGTGACCTGGAGCTGGATACCTTTCCAAAGGAAAGCATTCAAGCTGTCCCAGGAGATGTGGCTCTAATGCACAGGCTCCCAAGGGGACCTCTTAAGGGAGATCAAGCCTCCTAGTTGAATTTAGGACTTCTGACATATTGGTTAAAAAAATAAATTCAGGGGCTTCCCTGGTGGCGCAGTGGTTGAAAATCGACATGCCAATGCCGGGGACCCGGGTTCGATCCTTGGTCCAGAAAGATCCCACATGCCGCGGAGCAGCTAAGCCCGTGTGCCACAACTACTGAGCCCGCATGCTGCAACTACTGAAGCCCGCGTGCCTAGAGCCCGTGCTCCACGACAAGAGAAGCCACCGCAATGAGAAGCCCGCGCACCGCAATGAAGAGTAGCCCCTTCTCGCCGCAACTAGAGAAAGCCAGTGAGCAGCAACGAAGACCCAACGCAGCCAAAAATAAATAAAATAAATAAATTTATTTTTAAAAATTCAAATGTTTATGTTTGTAGTCAAAGGGAATGCTAGGCCAGGTGAGAGGAGGTGGACTGTCTTGGGGTGACTATATGCTTGTAAATCTGTTTTTAACTTATCAAGTGAGAGACACCCTAGATCCATCATCAGGTCTCTAGCAAGGCAGGTGAGCTGTTCCCAAGACCCTGTTCCATATCCCTAAATCAATCTCTTTACCTTTAAAATATCTAGATTGTAGGTGCTACTTTAGGGACTGACCCTTCTGTGCTGGTGAAAGGGTGAGGTTTCCAGGAATGAAAATTCAGAAAGCCAGACCCCAAGGGGAGGGGGCCCACAGATCTGGGAGAATTCTCCATGGAAGCTACAGCCCCTGCTGTATTGCTTCCAGGGATCCACAAACTTTGCCAGCACCAGTCCTTGGAGATTCTCCCTGACACCAGGGAGCAGTGAATTCTGGGGCTGTCGCTAGCTTCTCCTCCCTCAGGGATGCTCTACAACCAGCTACAACAATTTCCACGTCTTCATTCCCTGGACACGGGAGCCTCCAGATTCTGAGAAACTAGAATCCCATTCTTTCCTCTAAGGAAAACCATTAGACCTGTACTTAGCAACCACCAGGAGGGTATTTTTAGCTCTCTGGCAGAAGGGTAATGTACAAAATGTAATCATCTCGGCCTTGAAATTCCTTACAGCCCCATTCAACATGAAACTGTGGCTAATGGATGCTCATGGAGGGAGCAGAGAAACAGGGCCGGAGGGCTTGTCTGCTGTTCACCTTCTCTGTTCAGGATGTTGGTACCAGAGGTGGCAGAAAAGCTCAGGAGCACACAGACTCAGGCAGTTCACTATTCAGCCAGCAGGGAAACTAGCCCCCAAGTGCTGGTTCTTCCTTAGGTCAAATTGATAGCCCATGAGCTAAATCCACTAAGCTGACATTTCCAAGGGTACCAGTTGTCCTTCCCCTGACTTGTTCTGTGCCCTTGGACAAGTCCCTTCACCAGTCTGGGCCTCAGTTTCCATACCTGTAAAATGGTCCTTTTCAGCTAGGACATTCCATAATTCCAGGAGCCACTACATGGAATTGATTCAAGACAAGCTGCATGAGCGGGCAGAGGTCCAAAGCAATCACACTGTGTATTTGCTGAGTGCCTATGGAGTACTCCACGCTGCTTCTCTGGCCCTGGCTCAGCGTGTGGCTAATCCACCTCCTAGGCCCTCTTTACACAAATTTTAATCCCATGATGCAACCCCACTCTATCTGGCACCTCTGACTCCAGGCTACCTGCCCTGATTTTACCTGGAGGAGCCCCAGGAACTCTGAGTGGATTTTATTTTTTTTTTTTATTTTTTTTATTTTTTTGCGGTACGCGGGCCTCTCACTGTTGTGGCCTCTCCCGTTGCGAAGCACAGGCTCCGGACGCGCAGGCTCAACGGCCATGGCTCACGGGCCCAACCGCTCCGCGGCATGTGGGATCTTCCCGCACCGGGGCACGAACCCGTGCCCCCTGCATCGGCAGGCGGACTCTCAACCACTGCGCCACCAGGGAAGCCCCTGAGTGGATTTTAATTGCAGCTCTAGCAAAACAAAACCAAGCAGGTTCAATCTGCTTCAGAACACTCACTGGACTTATTCCGAGGTCAAAGAAGGTGATTTTTGGAAATGTTACTATTTTCAGAAAACCTAGGGGTAGAGAAAGAGATAGAGTTTGTTCTCCCTCTTCCGACCATGCTCTTCCCAAGGCAGAAGAGGCAAGAAAAGGGGAGGAAGAGGGAAGAGGATCTGGAGGTGTGTTTACTGCCTGGAAGTCGGGGAGGAGATAAAGATGAGGAGAGCCATTCCCTGGTCCTGACTCCCCCAGCAAGCCTGGCTCCCAAGGCTCCTTGCCATCTTTCTGTCTCCAGGTAGGATGGCTCCACATCTACATGGACTGCTTGGGATCCTGTCTCATTCAAATGCATTTAGAAAAGCACCTACTATGTGCCAGGCAGTGTGCTCGGCTGACAAGTTGTCTTTGTTTAGAGTATTACCAATCTCTAGTGAAGATCTAGAGAAGAGGTTTCCCTAAATCTCAGCTTTGCCTATCTCCAAAAAATGCTTGAAACTGCATCAAACCAGTGTCCCTAACACTTTCAGCTCTTGTACACCTACGTGCACACACTGGAGAAGTGGGGGTGGAGCCTGGGGATGGGGAAGCAGGGAGAAGACACTTTGAGTTGCCTGCAGGAGGGGAGTAGATCATTCACTTCTAACATGATTATAACCAGTGACAAAGGCCCCAGAAGACTATGCAGGGCTTCAGGGCTGGGAGGGGCATGGAGGAAGTGGGAAACTATGAGGAAGATACAGGTGTAGTTCTATCTTGTGTATCAGAGATCCACAACCATTCTTCAATTATCCACACCAGGAGAGAAGCGTGATAATGGAGGATTTTATGGATTATTCCCAAACTCACTAAGCCCGTGGCTGTTGACCCTCAGCCTCATGACGTGTAGTGGAGCAGTGGGAAAGAGTTCTTGACCCTTAAGAATTAGAGTAAGTTCATTCCCCCAGGGCACACATTTAGCTGTGCAGGGAGCCAGCTAGAACTTTAAATTTGCTGTGGATATTCCACTAGAAGAAAACTGATTCTCCAAATCTCAGGAAGCAAAAGGAGGCTGATGGGTATTAATAATAGCTAACATATACTGGGGCCCTACCTAGAGCCAGGCTTTATTTTTAATGGAAGTATAGCTGATGGACAGTGTTGTGTTAGTTTCTGGTGTACAGCAAAGTGATTCAATTACATATATATATACACACACACACACACACACACACACACACACATACATACACACACACATACACACTCACACATATATTCTTTTTCAGCTTCTTTTCCACTATACTTTATTACAAGATATTGAATATAGTTTCCTGTGCTCTACAGTAGGTCCTTGTTGTTTATCTCTTTTGCATATAGTAGTTTGTATCTGCT
Source organism: Neophocaena asiaeorientalis asiaeorientalis (assembly GCF_003031525.2). Lineage (NCBI taxonomy): Eukaryota > Metazoa > Chordata > Mammalia > Artiodactyla > Phocoenidae > Neophocaena > Neophocaena asiaeorientalis. Next base: position 419,033 of record NW_020175191.1, read on the forward strand.
AATCCCAAACTCCTAATTTATCCCGCCCCTCCTTTCATCTTTGGTAACCATAAGTTTGTTTACTATATCTGTGAGTCTGTTTCTGTTTTGTATGTAAGTTCATTTGTTTCATTTTTTTTTTTTTTAGATTCCACATATAAGTGATATCATATGATATTTGCCTTTCTCTGACTTACTTCACTTAGTATGATAATCTCTAGGGCCATCCACGTTGCCGCAAAAAAGCCAGGCATTTTTAAAGCCATATATATATATATTCATCTATAAATAGATGAATTCACCTAACCCTCACAAAAACAATCATATGGAGTGGGTGTTATTATTCTCTTTTTTTTTCTTTCAAGTGAGGAAGCTGAGGCATGGGAAGGTTAAGTGACTTGCCCAAGGTCACTCAGCTGGTAGATGGAGGATGAGGTATACCAGGGACCAAAGCCCCCACGTGAACCTCAGTGCGTTACTGGAAAGGGAAGTCTGTACTCATCTCCTCTGGCCTGTTGCCACTGCCAGCTTTCAGATTAGCAGGCAGATTAGCAGGTACGTGAAACCTCTTCATGTCTCTTTGCCGAATCCCACTTCCCAGAGTGTGAAATGAGCTTCCCTCCTGTCAGCCACAATATGGCCTTATTATTCCTAATAAGAGAGGAGGCTTGCTAGCCGGCATGAGCTCAGATGATGAGCAAAGGGGAGATACAGGGACTCTGCTTCCACTCTACCATCTGCCCATCCCGGGTGCCTGGGTCTGAGGCCCAAGGTCACAGACAAGACAGGACCCATATGTGGACCTCTCTCCCCATCTCTGGCTTCTCTGCTCCATTCCTCTGGTCGTATGGGGTCCTGGGAGGAAACGAAGTGGGTAAGGCGTGAAGAGAGGCACTCCTATTGTCAGGTATTGGTACTTTAACCCGCACAGCTGGCTGCCAAAGGCCTCGGATGTAGGAGGCCAGCAGAAAGGGCAGCCCCACTAGTGGAGCTACTAGGGTGTTCTAAGCACTCTCCCCACATTCCCGCCTCCTAGAACAATAGTTGGAGGGCAAGGGGTAGAGAATGCAGAGGTGCTGTGATGGCTACTTTTGTGTCGATTTGACTGGGCCGTGGGGTGCCCAGATATTTGGTCAAACGCTCTTTTGGGTAAGTCTGTGGGGTGTCCTTGGTTGAGATTAATATGTGGTTGGTGACTGAGAAAAGCACATTGCCTTCCCTGATTTGGGTGGGCCTCATCCAATCAGCTGAAGACCTGAATAGAAGCAAAAGTCGACCCTTCCACAAATTATGGGGAAACTCCTGCCTGATGGCTTGAGCTGGGACATGGGTCTTTTTCAGCTTTTGGACTCCAACTGAAACATCAGCTCTACTCCTTGAACTTGTACCATTGGCTCTCCTGGTCCTTGGGCCTTCGGACTCATACTGGAACTACACATTGGCTCTCCTGGGTCTCCAGCTCATCAGCTGCAGTCTTGGGACTTCTCAGCCTCTATAATAGTGTAAGCCAATTCCTTATACGGAATATGTATCTCCTATTGGTTCTGTTTCTCTGGAGAACCCTGACTATACCAGCACCATAAATATTCATTGGTGGGGACCTGGCTTGGAATGTGGTGGGCTGGGTTTCTGCCTGTACGGGAAGGTTCTGAGTCAATGCATTTGCATGCTGGCCTCTTAGCTTCCAGGGGATACTCTAATGGCCCCTGAAATGCCACCTTGAGTAGGAAACTCAGCATGAAGGCACTTCTCTGGCCAAATATTCCTAGATATGGCCTGTTTTTCATAGCTTGAAATGAAAAGTCCATAAGCAGAACTTTTCATTCTTCCCCAGCTCTGTATATGCTACAGGGCTGAAAAGAACCATGTGGTGTGAGAGTTTGAACATGCTTTATCTCAGCCTTGCAAAGAGAAGCTTGCTTGGGTGTCCATATGCAAGTATTGTCTTGGGAAGACAATGACTGAATTCAAAGGCGTTGTCTTTTCCAGTCTCCTGCCTCCAAAAGGAAGGGCTCTCATCCAGACGTGTGGTCTCTGCATTTCTTCAAGGTCCCCGAGGAAGGTACCACCATAAGCTTCACCACTCATTCCAGTGTTGACTCATCCAGAAGATTTCAAATACTTTAATTCCAAGAGAGGTCAATGTTTCTGCAATGCAGACCCAAGGAGGTGAATCTGGGGGCAGGCTGGTATAGTGAAGGGTCACCACTTATGCTGGAGCTAGATCCTCTGGGTCAATCACAGCTCTGATGTTACCGCCTATGAGATCTTGGGTGAGTTATTTGAGCTCCTTGTACCTCAGTTTCCTCATCTGAAACCTGGGATGATGATAGTGGCAACCACTCAAGGCTGTTGTGAGGATTAAACGAACCCTGTAGTAGCATTGTATACATTTTAGCTATCATTAGATGTTTATAGGTTGGTACAATAATGTACCCTTCCTTGTATCCCCCTCTAAGCCTAGAACTTGCCCAGTATTCAAAGAATCACACATATGACAGTAATATAGGAAGATGCTAAACCTTCTGATTTTAGACATTATCCATTGCCAGGACCCCAGCTCAGCCTAGACTCGGCAGAGGGGTACTTGAGACAAGGCCTTGATCAAGCTTATCTACTCTCACCAGGTTAAATATTGGCAACCACTACTGCAGGAGGTGCAACTAAGGACGTGGGGGCCGAACAGCGTTTGCCAGCCTGGGTGGAATCTACCCAGGGCAGCTTTGGGGTCTGAGGTGAGACCCTGTGGCCTCAGGCTCTCACCCAGCTGACGTCTTGGGTGGATGGAGGGGTGCCTATCTCCTCCGGGGAATGGATTGGGAGAGAGGTGCTCAGAATGGTAACAAAGTTTTGAAGTTTCCTGCTGGGACTTCTTTGCTAGTGCCATAGAAATACGGTGTAGGAGCACAATGTCTTAAGTAATAAAGGAGGAGGAGAAAAAAACTAATCCAGAAAGAAATCAGCTTATGGTTCATTTAAACCTTACTGAAATTTCTACTGCGGAAACATTTAAATATCATAGTTACTGCCGTGTGTCTTCACTCCTGCTATTCCCGGGTGGATGTTTCGTTGCACATTTGGTTGGGGAGCAGAAAAATAAAGCTGCTTGGAAATTGCTTTCCCACTGCTAGGTAGTTACAACAGGGTTGTATTCCAAACGTAAAGAACTGTTATTTTTGTAATAAAGGGAGCTCTCGGTTGGTCCCGGCCACCTCTGCCCCCCAGCCTCTGGCTGCACTGGCCCTTTGCTCCCACATCCTCTGTTGCATCCTTCACTTGGCCTCCACTCTCTCCCGCCTTTCCCCTAAGAGGCAGCTGGAAGCAGCTCTCCAGCTGCCGGCGCCTCTGTCTCCCAGCCCGGGAGCCTTGCGCGTCACTGTTTAGAGAAAGAAACAGCCCCCTCCAGGTCTCTGTCAAGAACATTAAATATTTAGCCTGACTCCATCCAGACCATCAAACATAGTCCTTTCCTACCCAAAGTGACACATCTCCCCATCTCCATCCCATCTTTTTTTTTAATACTAAGCAAGTGATCTGGGATTAACTCGGCATTTGTCAGCTGTCTGAGCACAGGCGTGAGGTCTTTGGCTCTCCCACCAGACAGAGCAGAGAAAGTGCCTTTTGTGCTCTCAGATGTACAGTTTAGCCTGGCAGCCAAGTGAGCACCTGCCCAAGGCTGCGGCGGTGGCTCAAGTCCCCACCAGTTGCCCCCACGTGGCTTCTCTCCTCCGCTTTCTCAGGTTTAACTCCAGGTCGGCTTCCCTGTCATCTGACACGTTTCTTTCTTTCCTAACCCCTTCTGACTCTGGCTACTTGTGCTGGGAAAACAAATTCTCTTTATGCCATCACCTCTGACGTCACAGAGGGGAGAAACGGTGCGGGCAGGCTCTACACCTCACGTGACACAGTGGCAGTCCAGAGTGGCCTCCACGGCAGGGCAGAGGGCAGGGCCTCCGAGGTCAGCCCATCGTCCTGCAGCTGTGTGGCTCCAAGTGCCCCCTTCCCCTTTCTGGGCCTCAGTTTCCCTCTCTGGAAAATAAGAGAAGTAGACTAGATATCTTTGCATCCCTTTGAACTATAATACCCCGCGATTTGACATTTCAGTCTTATCCATTTCGATCCACTCTGCTGTTTTGCCTTATCCATGCCCACGTGTCCTCCCCTGAGCCTCAACTTCCATGGCTGGAGCCAGACGGAAGTGCTGCGCTAGCCTCCAGTTGCCTGGCTTCCAGGGGCAAGTGTCTGTTAATTACAGATTTATTCCAGGGAGAAGAGGAATGTGAGGACTGTCACTGGTGCCCTGGTGGACTGAAGGACTAGGAATGGAGACCCGGTAGCTTCGGAGCGAGGCAGGTGGATGGCCTCTTCAGGACAGACGAGGTGTGCTTTGGAGCCCGCTCTGACATTTGGGGAAGCCACTTAGCCTCTCTGAGCTTTGGTTTTCCACATCGGTTTAATGGGATGGCATTATCCATGCCCCCAATTTAGGAGCATCAATGAGGAAATGAAAAAAAAAAGTTCTTTGGGAAGGAAAAGAAGTCAGAGGACCAATGGCGAAATCGAGGCATGGAGAGCTCCACACATGTCTGGAAGAAGTGACCAGCATTCCACACCGGAGTGAGCCAGGGCCTGCTGCCTCCAATTTGCAGTTCACTGGGCCTCTCCCTGCCCCATCCCAGAACACTGGGGCAGAGCACTGCGGGGTCCAGGGCCAAGGAGGAGCCCGGAAGGGAAGGTATGTTGTCCGCTCTGGGTCTCGAGTGTGCGTGGGGATGACAGTGTGGGAAGGAGCCCAGGCCGGGCCCCAGGCCCAAGCTGCCCTGAGGCTGGTTTCTGAGGTGTGGCGGCGAGGGGTGGGGGGATGGGAGGAGAGCAGCGGCTGTGCTGGGGGCGGACAAAGGGAGAAGACAAAGATTATTTTAAACCTGTATTAATCACTGCTCCAAACGGGGACTGGGGGTGGGAGCGGCAGCTGTCACAGGGAGGCTGGTGAGGGTGGTGGAAGAGTGTCCGGCGGGGAGGGGCCCGAACTCTGCACTCCCCCCAGGACCTCGGCCCAGCCCAGCTGTAAGCCTGGGGCTTTGCTGAATCTCTGGGGCTTGCTCCAGAGTCCAAAGTAAAGACATGGGAAAAACGAAACTGCAGCCCAGCTTTCTGGACCAACTGGTCTCCCTGCCTCTACGCACCCTCCTCGCCAGCCTACCCTCCACAGCTTTGCCCAGAGTTAGCCTAAAACTCTGTCCTGTCACTCTCCAAAGCTGGGAATGGCTTCCTGGTGTCCAAACAACTGGCCTCCTCCTTGACCTGGTATACAAGGCCCTTGAGGACTGGCCCATCCAGACATTCCAGCCCCAAGATCAAGCCCCGAGCCACAGGTCCAACAGTGATGGTCCATTAAGCACTTACCACGTGCCTGGCACTGAGCTAAATGCTTTCGTATGTTACTCACTGAACACTCACACCGACCTTGCAGGTTATTTTTTTACAGATGAAAAAACTGAGGCTTAGAGAGCATACGTGACTTAACCAAGGTCTGTCTGATACCCCAAACTTATGTTCTTAACTTCCTGGAGAGTTTCACAAATATTCACGATTCCCTTCTTAGCTCAGCTCTTATCTCACCCTGAGAGGTCCTCTTGGTCCTTTTTGCCCTTATGAACACCCTCCTCGTTCCTCAGGGCTTGGCTCAAATGCCATCTATTTCAAGAAGTCTCCTAGGTTAAAACTTAACCATGGATTCAACAAGCATCTGAGAGGTTTAGGTAGGTCCTATTATATCCATTTTTTTAGATGAAAAAACAGAAGCTTAGAGAAATGAAGCAAAGCATCCATGTTTACACAACTCCTGAGTGACAGAGGAGGGATTCAAAGCCAGGTCTCCCAGTGATCCCAAGTTCAGTGTCCTTCACAACACTTTCAGTGACGTCAATGGCTCTTTCTTTATGTGTCCAGTCCTTTATGCCATTTTTTAGTGCTTATCAAATTCTGCATGTCGCGTATCTGTACTAGGATATTAGAGTATTTAATAGTAACTACAATATTGGCTTCTTACTAGGTGCACAAGGCATTTCAGATTGTTCATCTTGTTTTCATGACCATGAGATAGCTATTGCTATCTCCATTCTTACAGAGGAGAAACTGACACTTCAAGGCATTAGGGACTATGTCTAATTAACACAATCTCACTATCTCTGTGGGATTCGGGTGCAGATCTGTTTCAAGTTCTTGTTTTGCACTACACAGGCATCCGTTCTTCAAGAGCTGGGTCCATGATTCTTTATCCCTGAACAGATAGGGCCCTAACAGCAGTTTGGATACAGTAGGAGCTCAGTGAATATGGAGATAGATCATTCCTGGCTGGCAGCCCTGCTGGACACCAACAACTCCTTTAATGCCTCAGCTCAATCCTCGTTAGATTTAGTCCTCTAAAGAGATGTGGGAAATTGTTTTATTTATTTACTTTTCCATTTGTCGAGGTTTCTGAGTTGTTCTTTTTGGGACACCGATACCTCCCTAAGTGGGAAATGGGCACATTTAAAGAGGGAAAGACATTTCCACAAGACTTCCTAACTTTCCATAGATTCTGTACCATTCCTGGCTGGGACAAGAGGCATGGAGGGTGAGAAGGCAGAACTGAAGTCATCACTAGGAACGTGAGCAGTCCTGGGAAACTGGACAGAAATCACTAGAGAGGAAACTCCTTCACTGAGATATCTCCACGGAGCAGGGCATCCCTGGAGGAACTTACTGCCCACGAGAGGAGCAGCCCCCCAAATCTGGGGACTCTCTACATGAGACTGGAGAGTCTAGATGACTCTTCATTCAATCAGAAGGTTCTCTCTTGCCAAAAATAAATTTATGTTAATGGAACTTTTGGAAAGTGGTGATTATTAAGAACCAACAAGGATTTATCAAAACCAAGAGATGTCAAATCAATCTTCAAATTTTTTTTTTTTAATTTTGGTAATGTTCTAGATTAGGGTTTCTCAACTTTGACATATAGACCTGACAATTCTTTGCTGTGTGTAGGGGTAGGGGGAAGGGGATTGCTCTGTCCATTGTAGGACGTTTAGCTGCACCCTGGCCTCTACCCACTGGATGACAGTAGAAGGCCCTTCTCCCCCAGTTCATACATTTGGTCATGCCAACCAAGAATGTCTCCAGACATTGCCACATGTCCCCTAGGGAAAAATCTTCCCTAGTTAAGAACCACTGTTCTAGACTGATAAATCAGGAAGCTTCTATACACCCAGTTCTTTAGTGAGGTATTTGATATGTTTGCGCGCATTCCTTGAGAAGAAGAAGGAGAAAATGGGTTGAGAATCAGCCTAGTTAGTTGTACCACTGGAAGACTGTGCATGGCAGTGTTGGTTTATGGATGGGCATCAGCTTGGGGCACGTCCATGATGACAGGCTTCCAGGCTCCACACATTTCTATCAACAGCTTGGATAAAGACATCGATGACATGCTTACTTTGGGTACAGATGTCACAAGTCTGGTAGATATGACATTATGTCAGATGAAGGACTGAAGATTCAAAAGGATCCCAGATATTGTCAGGTGAAAAAACCAAGCTTTAGAGCAGTGTGTTCCATATGCTTCTGTTTGTGTAAAAAGCAGGTGAAATATAAGAACCAATCTTGGTATTGGCTTGTAGCTGCATAAAGAAACTCCAGAAGGATACATAAAAAACTAAGAACGTGCTCACCATCTATGTGGGGAGAAAGAAGTTTGGGCAGATAGGGTGGCCTGGAAACTTTTCACAGTTTACCCTGTTATATTTTTTGATTTTTTTTTTTTTTTTTTTTTTTTTTTTTTTTTGCGGTACGCGGGTCTCTCACTGCTGTGGCCCCTCCCGTTGCGGAGCACAGGCTCTGGACGCGCAGGCTCAGCGGCCATGGCTCACGGGCCCAGCTGCTCCGTGGCATGCGGGATCTTCCCGGACCGGGGCACGAACCCGTGTCCCCTGCATCGGCAGGTGGACTCTCAACCACTGCGCCACCAGGGAAGCCCTATTTTTTGATTTTTAAATATCGAAGTGTATTATCTATTCAAATAATGAAATTAAAAATAGAACTTCAATCTACAGTAGGGGTCAAAATAAATACAATGCAAGTGAACAGACACAACGTCGATCCTGCATTAGTTCAAAAATTAATGTGGCTAATATAGTCATTTTCACAATATTGATTCTTCCAACTCAAGAACATGGTATATCTCTCCATCTGTTGGTATCATCTTTAATTTCTTTCATCAGTGTCTTATAGTTTTCTGCATACAACGGCAGGGCGGGGGTTGGTGTGGTGTGATGAATTGGGAGATTGGGATTGACATGTGTACACTAATATGTATAAAATGGATAACTAATAAGAACCTGCTGTATAAAAATATAAATAAAATTCAGGAAAAAAATTAGTGTGGCAAGTATGATGAGTGCGGGCTTGAGAGGTTCATGCGAAAATCATGAGTTTTTAGTTGGTCACAGGTCGCCAAGTCAACCAATCAACAAAGAGACATACCAACATACACTAATACAGCTTTAACTGTTTATGGCATCCAGGTCAAGGGCAATACAGTCCCATTTGCACCCTTGGCAGGTCAGGACAAATTTGTAGTCATACCTTCACTTCTATGTGGTGTATTTTTGGAAGAGCACTGACAAGTGTGTACAAAGGACAGTGACCCAGATGGCAAGGGGCCTGGAAAGCATGAAACAATATGAGGAATAGGTGATGAAACTAAGGATACCTAAAGTGGAGAAAAGATTCAGAAGGAACATGAAAGCTGTCTTCAAACATTTGAAGGGTTATCCCATGCAAGAGGGATTAGGTGCCTTTTGTGTAGCTCCAGACTGCAGAACCAGGCCTTCTTCCATTTATGCGGAGGCCATTTCAGTTCAGAACGTGCAAAGGCCTCCTTGTGAGTTAATAATAAAATAGCTAACACTTCCTGAGCATGTACAAAGCATCACCCTGTGATAAGCACTTTCCCTGCATTACACAACACCCTGACAAAGATTTTTTTTTTGTTGTCATTTTAACAAAGGAGAAAGCTGACAGGTTAAGTAAATGTGCCTTATGTGACACAACCAGTAGATGGTGGATCAGTGTGACCCCCAACACACATATTATTGACCACTAAGCCTACGACCTAAGGGTAGTGAGCTGTCCATCACGACCAGCATTCAAAAGAGATGTAAATGCTGCCTGGGCATGGTGCTGTGAGGATTCCTGCAGCGTTTAGCAGAGGCCTGTTCCATGCCTAATGCACTACAGTCCACTAAGAAGAAAGTTCTGCACGTGTGACAAAGCCAGGGATGGGGAGGCATGTGGGAAGAGAGGCCAGCAGGCTCCTGTTCACATCTGTCTGGAGGGGGGGTAGTTTTTAGTGGGGGTGGTGTCAGTTACGAGTCAGAGGTAAGAGACAAGGAGAAACACTCCCTGGGCACTCAAGAGCTGCTTCTTCTGTGCAAGGAGGCCGGGAAGCACTTATCAAACATGAGTTATTATGCTTTCCATTTTACAAGGTCCCTTCATGGACATGAGGCCATTGCAGTGTTCCACAACTTTCTATGAAAATACCCTTCTGGAAGGTGGGTGTGAGGAGGGTCGGGAAGGCTGTCTCCAGAGACAGAAGGGGAGAATGACAAAAACAGAGAATACAGCATAGTGGTGGTCATGCTAGAGAAGGAATTAGAGAGGAAGGGGAGAGAGGAGAGAAAAAAATACATCTTCCCAACCTCATCTGGGGCCCAGGCAGACCTGCTTGCTGCCTTCAAGTACTTGATATTTCCAACTGAAACAAAACCCCCAAAGGCAAAGGACCGCTCAGGTGCTCCATGATTTCTCTATCATGGAGTAGCGGGGGTGAACATTCACTGGCTGGGAAAAGGAAGAGCCAGCAAGGAAGCCAGATTTAAAATTGGCCGAATCAAAGCAAATAAACCAGAGGCTGGTGCTAAGTTTTATGAAGTTATCCGATATGCTGTCTGTAAAAGAGAAAGATGGGTAGGACTTAAATCTGACAAGGAATCACTTTGGAGTGCCAGGGATGGGAAATTCATGGTCAGTGGGAAGGAGCTGCAGAGAAAGATTTGTAATTTGGAGGGAGCTTTCCCAGAGAACCAACCTTGTGCCTAAGACCCAATTGCAGGGTAACCCCGGTGAAAGGGGAAAAACCTCAGGTCCTGGCAAAGGCCGTGGGCGACCAGACAAGCCAACGCAGTGCAGCTGAGATAAGGTCACCCCTGGTAGGTGGACCAGAGTTTTGGCAAAGAAAGCAGAGGAGCTGGGAGGGCAGGGGCTGACCGTAGGCTCTGCTCAGATTACATACCAAGGTCATGGACGGAAATCCTAAGTGTAGGGTTAGGAGGGAAGGGATGCAGGAATTCCCAGTGGAACTGGTGAGAGGAGGCAGAGCACTGCCCCCCAAAGGCCAGAAGCCAAGAGAAGAAGCAGAATGGGGGGAGGATTCGGATGGAGAGGAAAACAGAAAGACAGGCTGTGCAAAAGAAAGGTGGAATGCAGGAGGGCAAAGATTAGAGAGAGACAGAGGCAACGGACACACAGAGAGAAAAACACATGATGAGGCAGAGACCCAGAGAGAGAGAAACTCAATGCCACAGACAGAAACCTGTGCAGGGGCTACAGAGAGAAGGGGCAAGGGAGAAGCAGAAGAGAAAGAGGGCAAACACACATTTAGAGAAAGAAGAAAAGAAACCAGCAGACAGACCAAAGAACCCTGGGGGCTGCAGGCGGCAGAAGCCAAGCCCGTCCGCTGTCTCAGGTCCCATCGCATCCCGTTTCCCATCACTGGCTGGCAGCAGCCTTGCTGGCAAGGGCCTCTTCTCTGGTTGTGTCTGCGAGGGAAGCGGGAGGCGTGCGGAGGTCAGTTTATCACTCTTTAGACCAGGGCTGTGTGTTTATCTCCATGTAACAGGTCTGTCTGGGTAAACGGAGGCGATGCGGTCGCTGCGCTGGAGTTTGCCGGGCTGTGCGTAGTGCCCTGCTCCTCCACCGGGGCCACAAACGTCACCCCACACAGGAACGGGGGTCTGCTCGGAAGTGCGGGCCAGTTGCCGCAGTCTTGCCAGGGGGTCTGCCCCGTGGACAGACTGATGGTCCCTAACCGTGCTCTAGCAGGGAGGGAGGATACAGCAGGCCCCTGGCAACCATCGGTCCCCAGCCTGGAAGGCCTTCATCCAGATCATCACTGAATAGGTGTCTACAGAGCATGGTTCTGTCGGGTTCTGTCCTAGTTGCTTAGAATATCCCTGAACAAGGCAAAGATTCCCGCTCCCCTGGAGCTCACATTGCAGTGAGGGGAGGTTTACCAGCATAAGTAAAGCTTAGCATATGTTAGAAGGTGAACAGTTCTATGGAGGAAAAAACAGAGCAGAGGAAGAGGAAGTGGGGAGCCTGGGGAAGTCAGGGCAGGTTCCATCCAAAAGGTGACTCTGAGGGAGTTGGCTGTGAGGGCACCTGGGGGGTGAGCATCTCAGGCGATGGAAACAGCCAAGGGCAAAGTCCTCAGGTGGGAGTGTTCCTGAGAAGTTGAGGGACAGCAAACAGAATGGCGGGTACGGACCGTCCCAGAAGGGGAGCAATATGAACTCTGAGAGGCTATGGGCACTGGATGGTAGAAGGTCTTGGAGGACACCATAAAGGCTTTGCCTCTGGATGAAATGGGAAGCCATCAGAGGATTGTGAGCAGAGGAAAACAAGCTCTGACTTAAGTCTTAAAAGGGTTGCATTGGCCACTGTGATGAGAGTAGATAAGGGGTCAGGGATGCAAGTGGGGGACCAGCTAGGAAGACATTATGTAATCCAGAGATGATGGTGGCGTGCGCCGGCACGGCGGGAGGGGAGATGGTGAGAAGCGGTCAGGTCCTGTGTGGGCTCGAAGGAAGAAGAGTCAGCAAGATTTCTTGACAGATGGAATGTGGGGTGTGAGATAAACAGAGGAGTCAAGGAGGATGCTAAGGCTTTTGGCTTGAGCACCTGCAAGGATGGAGATTTCCATCAACAAAGATACATGGGTGGAGCAGGTTTGGGGAGGGAGGGGGGAAGAAATCAGTTCAGTTGGACAGGTTGAATTTGAATTATCTATTATATACCTGAATGGAGGTGTGAAGAACTCAGGTGGATAAATAAGCCTGGAGTTAGGGAAAAGGTATGCCCTGGAATTATAAATACAGGAGCCTTAGCATGTAGTTTTTAAAGCCAGGAGGTTAGACAAGATGACCAGAGAGTGAATATAGATGGAGAAAAGGATGAAGGACCCAGTTGTGGGCTCTTCCAAATCCACAGGTTAGGGAGAAGAAGAGAAGCAGGCAAAGGAGACTGTTAGGGAGTGAAAGCAAGGTGGGAGGACCAGGCGAGGGTGGGGTCCAAGAAGCCTGGAGAAGAAACTGTGCGAAGGAGAAGAGTGACCAACTGTGCTAAATACTGCTGTCTCGAGACGTCAGGAAAGATGAAGGGTGAGAAATGACCATGGGATCTAGCAACATGGAGGTCACCGGTGACCCAGACAGGAAGAGTTTCAAGAGAGTGGGGCTTGAGAATCCCGAGCGAGGTGGGTTTCAGGAGACGTGACACAGGGGCTTGTGTAGCAGAGTGATTAATAGCACAGATCTAGGCCCCAGCCTCCCGGGGTTCAAGTCCCAGCTCTGCCTCTTTTTGGCTGTGTGACTTTAGGCAAATTATTTTACCTCTCTTTGCCTCCATTTCCTAATCCGAGACCACCTACTTCAAAGGGCTGTTAGGAGGGTTAAATCAGTTAGCGTTTGTACAGTGGCAGGCACGGGGCAGCACAATGAATGTTTATCAGGTTAAGAGGAAAAGAAAAAAAGAGAATGGGAAGAGATGAATCAGAACATTCCTTCAGGGAGTTTTGCCGCAAAGAGAAGCAAAGAAATCGAGAGGGTTTGTTAGCAGGGAGGTGGGGGGTGGAAAGGAAGGTATTTTTAAGAAGGAAGAAATAACAGGATGTCTGAATGCCGATAAGAATGGTCAATTAGAGAGGAGAATTCAGTGATTCAGAAGAAAGAGGGGAGACTTGTTGGAGGGATGTGCTGCAGGAGGGATGGGACTGAGTGCGGCACCCCTCACCTCCCTGGAGGCATCCCTACCGACACTTCCTCAGGGACCATTCCTGACTAATCTGCTCAGTATCGCGTCCCCAACACTCCCTGCCCCCTTCTCTGTTTTACTGTTCCCCATCACCATCTAACTTATTAGCTCGGTTACTTCTCCTGTTTTGCCTGTCCCTCAGCTAGTGTGTAAGCTCCCTGAATGCAGGCAGTCTTGTCTGTCTTGTTGACAGTTGTATCTCCAGAGCCTAGAACAGTGCCTGGTACAGAGTAAGCGCTCCATGAATATTTGCTGAAGAAACAGATGAATTGGTACCAGTATTTCGGGAGCTCCTTACCCATCAGGGAAGAGAATAAACTCCTTATTCATTTATTTCACACATACTTTCTGAACATCTACTACATTCTGGGAATTGTATTAGGTTCTAGGGAATCAGAAGTGAATCAAACGCCCGCCTTGCCCACACTGAGTCAGCTTTCTTGTGCATGTGCATGGGTGTGTGTAGGTGTATGTTGGGGGAGCCTAAGAAATAAAAGGCCATTCCGAAGCTGTGTGAGAAGCCTTACAAGAGAGGGATATCCAGGCTCCCGCTGCCTTGGGCATGTGAGACAGGAAAAGCTTCCTGGAGAAGGGGCTTCAAACAGGAAGTACGAACCAGAGTCAGCAAAGTGGGACCAAGGGGGTAGGGTCCAGTGTTTCAGGTGGAGGAGAAACACCCACCAGCAAGGGTCTGGCAGTGGGAATGAGTGTCCAAAGCTCGTCTCAGCCCTCATGCCCTCCAGGAAGCTCACCTGGCCCCCTGACTCCCCTCTGCTCCCACCCTGACAGCACCTGTTGTATCATTTCTTGGGCATTGCTCCGACCTGTGAGCCAACCATACAAGGTGTGAGTCTCAGGACCTCAGGCAGATGGTTTGCCCTTGGAGGGAAGGGCCATGGTGCCTATAGCAACAGTTTATACATAGGAAGAGCTCAGGAGTCATTTGCTCACAAAAGAATTCCCGAGGGCCTGCCACATGCCAGGCACTGTTCTGGGCACTTGGGATGCAGCTGTGAGCGGGATAGACAAGGTCCTGCTTCCTGGAACTTACATTGTATTTGGGAAGATTATACAATAAATAAATAAACAAGCATGTAAGTGAAAGATAATAGAGTACCACAAAGAGAATCACAGTGGGTAGTGGGCGGGGGATCCTCTACACCGTCATCAGGAAAGGTGTCTCTGACATTTAAGCCAAGACTGAATGATAATTATCTACTGAACCAACTACTGAAGAGAAGCAGAACAGGCAGGAGGGCTTTCTGAAAACCACATTCTAGGGAGGTATGGATTTGAATCAGGGAGCCCACAGGTTTAGAGGATATGGCAAAGTATCCTCTAAAATCAAAGAAGACTTCCTGGAGGAGGTGAGTTTTACTCAGGACTTAGTGTGAGTTGGGAGCATTAGATCTGCAAACGTGATGGGACAGCTTGACTTTTGGTTGAAATGATGACCGAAAAGGAGGGTTCTGTGTCAACAGATGCTTGGTGAGTAGCTGCTCTGGGCCGAGCTGGCTGAGGACAGGAAGATGGCGAAAGAAGGCAGTCCCAGCCCTCTGGGGGCTCACGGTCCTGCTCAAAGACAGGCAGGCAAATAAATAATTACTGTGCAGTGTGATGAGGGCTGTGACAGGCAGGCAAGTACGGGGAGGATCTGGACATGCGAGGTGTGAGGAGTCTGCGGCTCAGGCGAGGGGGCAGGGCAGACCAGCTAGGTCTAAGCCCCCATCACTGGCCTCTGCCATCGGCCTTCTCACTCGGCACCTGGGTCCCTCTTGCTGCCCACAATCCATCCTTCACACATCCGTCAGAGTTAGCTTTTAAAGCATAAACCAGATCACATCACCCACTGCTTCAAACCCTCCAAAGGCTTTCCATAACACCTAAAACGTGTTCCAAGTCTTCCGTTGGCCTAGGGTGAGTGAGGGCCCGTGCTCGGTGGCTGGCTGCCTCCCAACAGCCCAGCTTGTTCACTGCCTGCCCCCGCGCCGGCCATACGCCTGCCCCCCGCCTCACAGATATGCCAAGATCGTTCTGATACTGGCCTTTGCTGGGCTGTGTGTTCGCTTTCCACCTGGAAGCTTCTTCCCTGGATCTTTGCAGAGCGACGTCCTGCGCCTCAGGGCCCCAGCCCTCAGCTGGGGCATCTGGATACTAAAGCTGTCTCTCTCACCCTACCCTGTTCCATCTCCTCCACCACACTCTGTTGGAGGTCGTCTTAGTCATTTGTGAGTTTATCTGTTTACACGTTTTTGTATGTTCCCCTCCCTCTAGCTACCTACCCATCACCAGAAAGCAGGGGTAGGAAATAGGCCTCATTTACGGCTCTGCCCCCAGACGCCAGCACAGTAGCTGGCACGTAGTAAACACTGACCGACTCTCTCCCCGGGGGCTAAAGATGGCAGGAATGAATGTTACCAGACTGAGCTGCATGGTGGCAACGCGGGAAGCTCCCAGTTGGGGTTGGTGGAGGTCCTGGCAAAGGGCTGGCCCGGGGTCACCAGGCCAGGAGCCACCTGGCCTGAGAGTGTGGGGAGGGAAACGTTCTCTGGCTGACACTGAGCCTGCAGGGCAGGGCTCTGGGCCTGGTCCGGCCGGACCTTCCTGAGGGTTTCTTTCTCGTAAACAATTCCCAGAAGCTCCTCCTCCAAAACACAGCAGAGCAGCGGGGCCTGCACAGGCCACGGGGGGCCTTGGAGACCTCAGTTCGTGAAGTGTTCCTTGTCAAAGAGGCACAGCAGTTGGTGGGGGCTGGAGAGGAAGGAAAGGTGGGAGAGGAAGGGGGGAGGGAGAGGAGGAAGAAGCGGGGAAGGAGAGGAGGAAGAAGGGGGAAGAGGAGAAGGAAGAAAAAGAGGGGGAATGGGAGGACAGGGAGAAAGGAGGAGGTGCACGAGGGAGGGTTCTACCTCAGCTGTGAGACGGGCTGTAGACCAGGCTGCCTGTGGGCTTCTCTGCCTTTCTTTTGAGGGTCACGGCAGCTGGGAGGACACACCTTTGACCTTCCCTTGGCCTCGCAGAGCAAAGTCCACACCAAATGGGGAGGTGGGAGAAGGGGTAATAAAAATTTTTAAAGTTTTTTAAAGTTGGAAGCACAAATTAGTTGGAGATGAAGCAAAAAATATCTGTGACACACCAAGCACTGTTTTAATGACAGCACGTGTGGGAGGACAGTTTAGTCATATTTTTCATTTTCTCTTCCCCGGGGAGCCGCGTTCCAGCGATCAGGCCCTGATATCAAATTGGCATGTTCCCTAAATCAGTCACCTCCCCTCCTGGATTATTCAGCAGCTCGATGAGTCAGGGGGCTGCGGAGTAACCCCTTTCCCATATGCTCAGGATGTGCTAGCTGTCCTCCTTGGGGGGCGGCTGAATGGGGAGCCGGCCGGGCCGGTGGGTGGGCAGGAAGCTTGGGAGGAGAAACTGCCAGCTCCCCACCGCACCTCCCGAGAACTCCCAGGGATGAGGATGTGACTGGTCCCCCACCTGGGGTCACAGCAAGGCTGAAAAAGGATTTCTTCGAAGGCAGCTTGGTTAAGTGCCAGGAGGAAGGAGTTCAGGAAACAGAGCTGCCATCCCCTCAGGCACGAGCACTTCCAGGACGATAGATAAAAATAAGGAGGATAATTTTAAGTGACTGCCACTGGGATGTGAGTGCTGACTGCAGGCAACACACCTCCCGTGTCTTGGTCCTCCTCACCACAGCCCTGGAGACAGATGCTTCCACCCCCAGGACCCGGGGGCAGACAGGAGGTAAAGGGACTTCTCCAAGAGTGTAGCTGCTCCTTGTCAGGGCAGAGCTTGAACCCAGATCTGCGGGATTCCGGAGTCCAGCTGCTTGCCTGCACGGTGGGGTGGTCAAGAGCTCACTCCTCCTCTGAGTGGGATGTGGGGAAAGTCCATGACAGGGACACCAGAAGGGGACCTATTCCTGGTGCTTCACCCAGAAGATCTCCACTCTCTCTAGCTACTATTTTATTTTTAATTCTGTTCACTTAATACCACACGAACCTATTCCCTGGAAATCAGGGGGCAGCAGGTGTTTGTTCTTCCTTGTTTTACACATGGGGAAACTGAGGCCCAGAATGAGAAGGTGAGTGGGCCTGGTTCTGACAGAAACTGTACAGTGCCACCTGGACCCGACGCAGCTGGGCTGGAGTCCTACCTCTTACCTACTAGCTGTCTGGAAAATATCTCATTATTGGAATATTTGACCTCCATTTCCCTCATCTGTACAGTGGGAGTAAGGAGATCCACCTCAGAGGCCGGCTGAGAGGTTCAATGGGGTAAATAAAGTATGTGTAAATGGCTTTGTAAACTCTAAGTGTCCCATCAGATGGGAGGCAGCATCCTTCTCCCTCCTGGGGATCATCATCAAACCCTGGCTCCCGGCATGGGCTCTCAGACTGCCTGGGTTCCAGTACTGGCTCCTTCATTTATAAGCTGTGAAATCTTGGACAAGTTACTTAACCTCTCTGTGCCTCAGTCTCACCATCTGTAAAGTGGGCGTGCTGTCAGCAGCTTCCTTATGGGGTGTTATAGGACGTCAAGGCATTAACACGTGTCAGTGGTAAGAGGATTCTGACACACAGTGAGGTCTAATAACTGCTCTTATTACCCTCACCACCAGACTGCTACTATGACCAGACTACGCTCCACGAGGAGGGGCAGGTCTGTCTCATCTACTGTTTCAGCCTCAAAACCGAGCACACTGGCAGGCCCAGGGCAGGGGCTCCATGCACACCGGTTAAGTGAAAGCATGAAGGCATGCGCACAGCATCAGCCCTTCTTCGCCCTTTGACCTGTCCTCCAACTCTGGGAGACTTTATTAAGTCCTTGCCAGCATCTGGTATTTGTGGGGTTTCCTTGGACCTCCACCTTCTCAGCTGTGACGATCAAACAGCTCCACTGCACCAAAGCCCCCAGCACTAGGGCCTGGCTGCCTGTTCCCTTGTGGTCCTCACAGCCTAGACAGGTGATTTGCTCTCTCCTTATTCTCCTCACCCCAGAACACTGCTGACCCTGAGTCCCTGGCAGGGTGCCTGGACGTCAGTCCCAAATGTCCGTTTGGACTTTGACCCTGCTTCTGTGGCTTCCTCCTCTGTAGTGGTGGGAGTCCCTGGGTGCTGCACATGGGGTAGTCGGGCATACAGACCTCATCTGTGTGTGTACAGGCAGGTGGGTGTGTGGTGTGTGGCTTGTGTACGTGCCTATGTGAATGTGAGGGCCTATCTGGGAGCAGAGGGGTGGGAGAGGGTGTGGCCAGGTACAGGTGGGCCCGCAGATGTGGAATCACGTGGGCCTGGCCACACAGGTCTGGGAGGTGTGCACTGGGATGGGACAAAGGCAGATGGGCCCACATGTAGGTGTCTGGGTCCATCATCTATATGTAGGTGAGGGAGGTCAGATATAGGTGCAGGCTTGTGGTTTAGGTATATATACGGAGAGGAGGGGATAGGAGTGAAAACGGCATTGGGTCCTGGTCGCCAGAACCAGGTCTGAAGACAGAGAAATGCACCTAGTATTTTATTTCCATAAGCAATGTGAAGGTTGGATAAATACAGGTGAGCTGTAAAGGAGCAAACACTTTTTGTTTCCAAATATGCCTTAGACTGCCAAATACTTTGGGACATCAGAGGTCTCCCATCTCCAGATGCAGCCCTCCTTCCATGAAACATAATCTCTCTCCGGACCCAGCCTCACTAGTCCTTGGGCATCCTTAGGAGATCAGCCGAGAAACAGGACTGCCTGGGTTGTATCCCAGCCCCGTGCTTTACCTGTGGCCCTAGGCGTCTTTTTTACCCTCCCTGGCTCTGTTTCCTCATCTGTTAAATAGGATCCACAATAGCACTCCTCAGGGGCTTGTGAGGATGAATAAATTAATCCATGTGGAGCACTTACACAGTGAAGGACCCTAGTTGTTTTAACTCTTATTTTCTTGGTCTTAACCTTGATTATACCCCTGGGGTGGGAAATAAAATAATGAATTTAAAAAAAGCCCAGCCAACTGCTCCGAGAAGCCTTCCTTGAATCCACCAGCAGGGTTAATTGCTCCTTCAGTGGCTTTCTCACAGCTCAAAGCCAGCCCCTCCACGCGCCTGGCACATAGGAACTACGTGAAAAGTGTGGCTATTATTATGATTGCTGTCTGACGTTGGCTACACAGGATTGCAGTTGGGGAGTGTGTGGCCCTCTACCCTGGGAGACTGTGAGCTTCCTGAGGGCCAGGACTGGGCCTCTGGGGACGGGCACAAGGTGACTTTCAGTAAGAGAACTGAGTGGCACTGTGAACAGTACATGTTTTTTTGTTTTTTTTTTTTTTTTTTGCGGAGGAAGCCCAGTACATGTGTTTTGTACTTAGTTATTTACTGAGTGTGGGGCTTTAACCGTAAACAAAGCACAGGCCTTGCCCTCCACGAGCTCAGAGTTCCAGGGGAGGGGAAAAAAGGGACAGACAGGGAAAGAGCAGAAGTCACACAGTGTGGGATTGGAGACAGCTTTGCAGAGGAAGC
Organism: Neophocaena asiaeorientalis asiaeorientalis; assembly: GCF_003031525.2. Lineage (NCBI taxonomy): Eukaryota > Metazoa > Chordata > Mammalia > Artiodactyla > Phocoenidae > Neophocaena > Neophocaena asiaeorientalis. Next base: position 438,652 of record NW_020175191.1, read on the forward strand.
AGGTCCAAGTTGAGGCCACAGGAGCAGAGAGCAGGAAGCACAGGTTCAGGTAGGGACGTGCTCCAGGCCTCCCAGGAGACACAGTCCCCGTCGTGCCACCACAGCAGCCTCCAACCCTCCATCACCAGCCGGATATAGCGATGCCCTGGCTCCTCTGATGAGCGCCAGGACTTGCCTGGGGCTCCACACCATCTGCGCCACTCCCTTCTCTGTGGTCACACCGGTGCCAGAAGGGGTGGCACGATCAGTGTCTCCCTCCTGGTAGCTGTGGCAGGGGTGCTGTCTTTTCCCCACTCCGAGCCTCCCAGCACTAGGGGCTGAGTGCTCCATTCTCATCCCGAAGGGCGTCTAGCTGCTGACTTGCCCCACAGAGGTCAGCATCAAACCTTTGTTCAGTCTCTCCCCTGCTCTTGGCCCAATCCCTAGCTTATCACTGCTCCAGCAACTAACTACTCCACTGAGCCCTGCCTGCCCCATCTGTAGAAGAGGGATACTCCTTCTTGTGAGGACGAAATAAAGCATGAGGATAAAGGCCAAGGTCTAGTCCACAGGAAGCCCTCTGCAAATGTTAGCCCCTTTCCCTTCCATCCTTTATCTCCCTTCCTTACTTTCTGATCAACATCCATTTGAAAAGGCTTTTATGTTCTGTTTCTTGGCCTGAGGCTGGGACTGGGGTCGGGGACGACTGGGTGGCACAGTGGGTCCACCATGGCAGAAGATTGAACTCCATTAGTTGTACCGACCTGGGAAGGGTGTGGACACACATGTGCACGTATGAGTGTAGGGTGGTGGCAAAAGGGAACAGAGAAACTGGAAGAGCTGGACACTCCCATGGGAGCCACCTGCCCACGTGGGTGTATGTGTGAGTGGGCACTTAGGTGTGGGCGTGCCCTGGGGATGAGGAAGAGAAGGAGTGCTTACGAAGGAGAGTCTGGGACTCCTTCACGGCCTCCATAGGAGTCCCGGGGGAAACACCACACCCAGGCAATGCCTCCCAGGGACACCGTCCAGTGTGGCCTGGAGCAGGGGATGATGAGGGCCACCAGCAGTGCTTCTGGTCACCTCACCCATGCCTCCCCTGAGACCCCCCCACCCAGGTCTTCACTTCCCTCCCCCAGGCCTTCTCCTATTTGTCTGGGTCACCTCTGGCAGGAAGGAGAACCTCTTTATGTCCCCTTGAAAGTCCGATGATGTTGTGTCCAGAGGAGAATGCCGGGACATTTCCCCAATACCTTCACCCCTCCCCACCCCAGAGAGCATTTCAGGGACTCCTGGCAAGTGCTTTTACCAGCTAAACATCCATTTGCATAAGGTGATGTCAGTTTCTAGAGGAACCAGACAGCAACCTCCATCCTGCAAAGGGCTACAAACTTGAGTTTCCACCAGGGGCATCATTCCCCTGACGCAGTGAAGGAGAAAGGTGATTTAGACGCAGTTTTGCCACTTATGAGCCTGGTGGTCGCAGGCAAGTCACCTGAGGGTCCCTGAATCCATATCCTCATCTGTAAAACGGGGAAAACAAAACCATGTTTATCTTGTACACCGCTAGATGCCCAGTGCCTTGCAAACAGTGAGCGTTCAAAAAGTACTGGCCGAATAGATGAATAATATAGAAGATGAATATAGAAGGATTGTTATTGGGATTCAATGAGGTGAGGGTAGTAGAGCATTTATCACAGCAATGTCACCTATTAAGCATGCGATATAAGGTTGTTCTTATTGTTAGCTATTATCCCGGAGCCAAATCTTATCATTCAGTCAGACCGGTTCCCAGAGCTAATATAAAATCAGGTAATTAAAGCTAAATAGTGACATGCCCCAAAGAATCTAAGCAGTTGCCCCTGGAGTCCAAAGGGTGATATGCTGTATTCCAACCCATTTATTTTAACAAGCTTATACTGAGCCCAGAATGGGTGAGATCCTTTGCAAGATACAGAATTAAGTCAAGCTCCCCTCATCCAGGAGTTACCTTCTGGTTGGAGAGGCAAGATCAACAGTCATTAGCATAAATGCCTTCCAGCTTGAGCCAAAGACTCAGACTGCGTTCTAAAGGCCAGTGCCAAACTTTATTTCTACCACAAATATTCATAGCTCACTTGCTATGCAGCGGCAGGCCCCTAGCTAGGCACTGGGGACACTGAAATAAATACACTGAATTAGAGGAGCAGCTCCCAGACTAGAGAACGAGATCTAATAGAAATAGGTCAGGACAATAAATGCTAAACCAGAGCACAGAACTTCTGTGTGTGTGTGTGTGTGTGTGTGTGTGTGTGTGTGTGTAGCGGGGGGAGAGGGGGGAAGATGCTCATTCCCAATACTTCCAGGGAAGGGGTTATGAAGAATGCTTTCTTTTTCTTGGGAGACATGCTTATGCAGACCCAGGCCAAATCTCCTGCCTGGGGCCCCAAAGCCCCAGCCTGAGCTCATCTTGATTGGAGGCTGGAGAACCAGGCTCTCCATCCAGGCACCCCATTTGGACCCTGAGAGCAGCATCTCCCACTATGGTCCTTACCCCTCGGATTCCCAGGGGTTCTGTGCCCTTCGAGAACCCCAGAGTATCAGCACCGTAAGGGAACTTAGAGACCATCCAAATGAAGGTGGAGCCCCACAGAAGACGAGGACCCCAAACCACTCCATTAGGCAGTGACAAAGCCGAGTAAGATTCCACGTGTCCTGATGCCCTGGCCAGTGCTTGAGTTTCTAAAGCACTAAGATGCTTGAGGATTCAGAATCTCCCAGAGTCCCCGCCTAGCCTTACTCAGAAGCCTAAGTTGTCCCGTGGCACCTGTCAGGTGCAGCAGGTGACAGAGGAGTGGCGCTGTTCCCAGTGCCTCGCCAGTGCACCTGAGGCAGGCATGGGGCACACATTAGCAGTGAGGTGGAGGCCGGTCCCAGAGCGGGCCCGGGCCTCTGGGTATCTAATACGTGGGCACCTTGTACTGCAAGTCAATGAATCTAGGGTGCAGGGAATAAAGGGGTGGAGGAAAGAGCAGATGAGGGGCGAGTGACTTAATAAAACACCTGTTTCCAACAGCACCTGCCCTGAGCTTCCACAGGGCCCTGTAGCAACTGAGGACAATTTGGTGGGAGAAAAGGCACCATGGGACAAAGGTAAGTATGGACAGGAGACAAATAAGGTGTGGCTAAACTTCTCAGCTCCTGGGCAGGACCCTGGACCTAGCATTGCACTCCTGTTCAGACACAAGCTAACTGCACTCCTCTCTTCCTCTTCCCTGCTTTGTAATCACAGCGGTTTGTGGGTGTGCCTGCCTGTGCTCACCGAGCACCAGGGTGATGGCTCCCGAAGGCAGGGCCATGTGTAATTCACGGCTAGTGGTTCAGAGCTCGGGGGCCAGCAGATCCTCTGGACTCGAGCCTGAGGTTTGCCAGCTGCTTTCCTGTGTTGTGCCCCTGGGTGAGTTTAACCTCTCATCCTTAGCTTTCTCATCTGCAAGATGGGGTTAACACTTCAAGGATGTCGTGAGGCACAGATGAAAGGCACTGGTGTCAAGCACCTAATACAGTGTCCAGACTATACTAGCTCTCAGCAGCTAATATAATTATTTTCATATAATCTTCACATATTCCCCTGCGCATTTTCAACGCACTTCAGAGAGTAGCATAGTGTTTCCCTATAGTGCTCAATAAATTTGTTAAAGGTACATATTTACTTGTATACAGAAATAAGCATTCATAATAAATATATTCACGTATACGTATAAATGCTTATACACATACATAAGTACAGGCTACAGAAGCTCAGAAACAGACCCTGAAAGTCAGACGGAATTCTTCCATGCAGTGTGCTTTGGGGCTGGGCTGGGCCGTCCGGTGAGGAAGGTGGGACCCTTTCTCTTTGACTTCGGATTGTGACACACACTCAGCCTGGTTCACCGTCCCTGGGAGTCTGCTGGCCATCAGATCAGGGTGAGCAGAAGCGAAGTGCTAGTTTCTGTGGCCTTCCTTGGTGCAGGAAAAGCTGAGTAGGGAGTAGATGGGAAGGGGAGGGTCATGCAACATTCAACATGAATGTAGTGGGGGAGGAAAGATAGTCCAAACATCCCAGTTCATTTAAAGCCCAGCTGCCTGGAGACGGCACGCATTCAGTGCATCCCTGGCCAACTGTGGTTCAGGCTTCCGAAGGCCCTTCTCTCCGAGGCTCAGAGTGACAGAGTGAAGATTCCAAGATTCCAGAGTGAAGATTCACTTCTGCCAAGTGAAGAAGCCATCGCTTTCTGATCTGTCTTTTAAGTTGCTCATTAAGCAGCAGGGTCATTTGTAAATAACTTGAACAATGATAATGAACTTGGCATGGAACTCTTCACCTGGCATCACTAACATCCCTGAAGATGCCAGGTTGGCTAGATACTCTCCACACAAGACTGGCTGGGAAAGGCACAAGGCCCAAGCCAGGTGGGTCTCCTGCCTTTAGTCCCCGCTCCCCAGACCCCCCGACTGCTCCTCCCACAGGCCCTGCACCAGTTCACATTATGCTCATTTGCACCAGCATCTGTCCTCTGGGTCTGTTCTCCAGTCTCCTTTTCATTCCTGTGTTCCCGGGGGCTCAGGGACCTCAGGAGACCAGAGCCTCAATCTTTCTTGTGCTTATCTCCCCACAAGGCCCCGGGCTAAGGGAGCTCAATCCAGGCCACTGAATGGGCCACGGCCTGAGCAGCCGAAGCAAAGTGAGGGACATGCAATTACCTGGTGAATTCAGGCAAATAAAAATTTGTCAGCGCTCTGGCTCCCCTGGTGTGCTGCCTCCCTTTCATGCATCTTGGAGGGCTTTGGAGGAGAGAGGGGGAGCTTAGAGCAAATCCCCAGGTCATCAGGCCATTAACTGGAATTTCCAATGACCCAAGTCTCTCCTGTGCCCCCTCCCAACCAAGAGCCCCTCCAAAGGGTCATGATCTAAGGCCCTGCGCAAATACTCAATTGCTATGCCTCTGCTCTGGGCAGCATCTCAGGGGCCAAACTGCTCATTTAATCCAGAGAATCCTGTTCTCCGACGCCCCTGTTCCAACGCCTGCCCCGGTCAGCCCCCCTCCATGTCCAGTAGGTCCAGGGATGGAGTTGTGGACGGCTGGGCGGAGGAGGTGTTTAGGGGCAGTTTCCCTCATTGCTCTAAATCAGCTTAGCTTTGTTGTTCTATTCCCTCTTGATTTCCTTTTTACTTATTTTTAAAAAACCCTCTCAATGGGCAAAACACAGCCCCCCATAGAGTGTGCCTAACTGAGGAATGTTAAACCTTCCCATGCTGGACTGGAAGTCAGCCTCTTTCGAAGCTGTCCGCCGGGATGTAGCACTGTGGGAGCTAAATATAGAAAAGGCTCCCTCCTCCCCCAGCCTCCCTTATCCTCTGTGGGCAGCGGCACAGGCGAGAATCGATGCTGTGCTTGGCTGCTGCAGGCTGCGCGACAGCCGCCGCTGCTTAGAGACCCTTATCTGCACCTGCTACCGCTGCCCAGTGGCTCTGACAGAGCCCGGACATACTGGGGACAGGAAGTCACCATGGCGACCTTTCACAGCCTGGGCGGTGGTGGTGGGGGGCTTGGCTGTGGAAGGCAGACTCGGGACCCACGCTCGGCCCGACCTCGTGGTCTGGTGCCTCTGCCCTGGCCACATAGGCTGGCGGTTTTCTGTCCGGGCCACCTGCAGAGAGGGCTGCCCTGCTGGCGACGGAGGGGAAGCAGACAGCATTGTCCATGTGGAAGCCCACCGCTTCTCAGGGACCTGTGCCGCATGCCTCCCCAGAACGCCAAGAATGGATGAATCAGTCCCGGCTCGTTGGGGCCTTTCACGCTAAACTAGCCCAAATGACTGATTTAGAAACTGCATGGTATCGTGCTTTCAGTGGAGTTCTGAGGCAGGCACACTCCAGAGCAGGCCCGGGCCTTCATTCTCCCCATCCACGCCCTCTGATTTAGCATCTGTGGCCGCATGGCGCTGGGGGATGGAGCAGGACACACCAACGTAGAAACCCATACCCAGGACACTCAGGCAGCAGGAAAACCCGAAAAACAGCAGTAGCATTCGTACCAGCATCTCCGCTGACCATCACAGCCCTGTGAAGTATTGCTATAAGCCTATCTGACGCGAGAACAGAGGGGATCGGTGCCTTTCAGAAGGACTCCCAGTAGTGACAGAACGGACGCCCTCGAGTTTTTGCGCTCCAGTGCTAGGTAAAGACACCCCGCGGTACCTGTGAGCCCGCAGCATGAGAGACACCAGGGGACATCCTTCAATGCAGACTCCTGGGCCTCCCCCTGACCTAGAGATCCTGCATCAGGAGGCACAGGGAGTGTGAATCAGTCCCCAGGTGACTGTGGAGTACAGCCCGCTGGGAGTCACACAGGAAACTGGCACAGCTTCAAGAGCCCCAGCCTCGAGTCAGATTCCAGGTCTGTTGAATGGAACAGTAATGCCCTAGCCTCGGCCCAGGCCCTTCAATTCGAATCACTCACGGTGAGGCCGGGGTGTCACCCACTTCAGAAAGCTCCCTGGCCGGTGCTAATGAACAGCCAGGGCGGAGAACCGTTTTTGAGGCCCCTTGGTTTTACAGATGAGGACCCCACAGCTCTGGTGTGAGTTGTTGGCAGTCGTTACCAGATGGGTAGAGAACCAGGAGAAACAGGTTTCTCTGCACTCCAAGCTCTGTGTTCTTGGGGCTGTGAGCCCAGAAGTGGCCATGGGAGTCCCGTACTCGAGTGGCCGTGCCTGGGGAGTATGCTACTTTTCCTTTCCTAGACTCATTAGTTTGAAAAAAGAGCTATCAGGCTAGACAAGCAGGTGATGACAGACACGGAAGTCCCTGCTCTGAAGTGCCCGTGGGGCTCAGGAACCCACCCTATCAGTTCCTCTGGCCCAGCACCTGTGATGATGGGCACGCCTAAATATCTGTGTTGCTCGCCCTGCCTGGGGCACGGCACAGCATCTCACCCAGCAGGCATCCCGCCACGCAGTAAGGTCCACGCACAGTACCACCCTGTCCAGACTGCTCTGCAAGAGGGAGCTTCAGCCTCTCTGACCTTACCCGACTTAGTGTCAGCATCCCTTATTTGGCGGTTGGTCATTTGCTCGTGGCTTGTGACACCTGGCATATCACTGCCTTTTTTTTTAAAAAACCCGAACAAACGTAACTCTTTTCCTGTCTTAGCGAACCAAACTTGGTTTGCGAATGTGGCCCCGGCCTTGACCTGGTTCTCTCTCAGGATGTTGCTTCCTGCACCTTGCTTCTCTGCTCTACCCAGGGCTCATGGACAGCCCCTCAGTCCGAGCTGCTGGGCTTGGGGCATTGGATCCTGTGATCATTCCTTCCTTCCTTATTCCAGATCTACCTGTGCTCAGGGCATCCACTCCTTAACCCAGTCTGACAGAGGCTATCAAGATGGATCCGAAGGGAACTAGAGAATCAGCTGCCTACTTAACTGCTGGACTTTTGGAAGCTGTGCTTCCAAAGCTTCCCACGTGCCCCCAACTCTGCCATACTCTCTAACAGCCCCCCACCCATGACGCCTTTCTTCCCTCTGAACTCCTGCTTCCGACTGAAACACCCACTCCCCACTCCTGGCTAACACCACCCTGTCCTTTAGGGCAGTTTAGGCTCATCTATGGGGTGACTTCCCTGACCTCGTTCCCTCTCTGCTCTCCACCTCCCCCCCACCCCCCCACTGGGTCCTGTGCCCCAGTGTTCAGCCATCTGTCATGGTACCCACCACATAGGGCACAAGTGGTCAGTAAAGACTGATACACTGAACTTTTCTCCACAGGGGAAGAGACTTGTCACTGGGGTGTGCTGGGGAAGTCCCAGATGTTGTTCTCAGACCCAGAAGACCTAGAAGACGGCATCTCCTTTATGCACGTGCAAAGTGACGAACAAAACACATGAGAAAAGGCCCTTTGGTTCAGCATGCTGGGGTTCTCCTTTCTGGTTGTTGGGCTTAGAAGAAAAAGCATCCTATGTCCCATGGTTGGCAGCCTTTAAGATGGTCCCCAGTATCCCTGCCTCCTGGTATTCACACCCTGTGTACCTCCTTTGTGCATGGGCTAGACTTCATGACTTGCTTCTACCTAAGAGAATGTGGCAGAAGTGATGGGGTCTCACTTCCAAGATTAGAGGAAGACTGTGGTGTCCATCTTGGGCTCTCTCCATCTCTTAGATCATTTGTTCTGGGGGAAGTCAGCAGCCATGGTGAGGGACTGAGATGGGCCAGTAACCGCCGGAGTCAGACTTCAGATGCCTGCAGCTCTGGCTGACATCTTGACTATCACCCCGTGAGTCCTGGAGCCACAGGCACCCAACAAAGCCATACCTGGATCCTCAGCCCACAGAGCGTGTGAGATGATAAATGTTTGTTGTTCTAAGTAGCTAAGTTTTGGGGTCCTTTGATCTGCCACAGTAGATAACCAGTACATGTCCTTTGTATTCCTCCAATGTGCACATATGCATGGGCACGGCAAGGGTAAGTGACACCCAACGGGGCTCAGGGCAGGCCAGTGGACCAGGGTGGGGGGCAGCAGTGGTGGGCGGGAGAGCTTCGGATCCCTGCCTTCTGGGGCCCCAGAGCTCAGACGCCGGGCCCTGATGGAGACAGGCAAGCAGAGGTGTTCTGTCCACCCAGCTCACATGCTAGCTCCTCTACCCACCTTACTAACCACTCTAGCACTCACTGGATTCCGCCCCTCTGTAATGTCTCCAGCACACACTGCCTGTCTTAGTATTTCATTGTCATTTTACTTAAAATTCACTCGTTCATTTATTCCGCACAGAGAATGCCTACCATGGACTGCGCCCTGCTCACCGTGCAGGGGATTCTGCAGCTCACAGGGCACATGGCACTGTCTTACCTGCACTGTTTCTTTTCCCTCGGCTGTTGACACTCTCCTCCCTCAAGGGTAAAGCCCTTTGAGGCAGGACACTCTCTCTGCACTCTTTCAAACTCTCCACAGCACCCGGCCCAGTTCAGCACTCTGCAAACATTTGATGATTCAGGAGGAGAAAATGAAGAATTGCCTGCCACAGGCATTTGAAAGGTATATGTTTGCGTGAGATGGGACAGAAGAATGCATGGGGGACAGTTTTAAAGTCTTGTCTCCTCCCTTCTTCCTTTAGAATAATAGATCAAGGTTTGACTGACATTTATTTAGCACCTACTGCACATGTGGAAAGCAGCGGCTAGGCACTCTCTGACATATTAACTTACTTAATCCTCACAAATATTTGCCTGTGAGGCAAAAATAATTCCCATTTTACTAATGAGTAAATCAAGGCTCAGAGAGGTAAGATAACTTGTTCACACTGCACAGTAAAATTAACAGCTACCACTCATGGCGTGTCCCTAGTTAGCTCATCTATCCTCTTTCAGCCCAGACTGACACAAGGAAGTATTAGGTTAACCTGCCCAGGTTTACACTGGTAAGCTGGTAAGTGTCAGAGCCAGGGATGGAACCTGGGAGTTAGGCTCTAGAACACTTACTCTTAACCACACTAACGGTCGCAGCAGAACTGAAACTCCGAGTTAGGTCTTCTGGCGCTGAGTCCAGCTCCCGTTGTCTCCACTGTCCCCTCCCATTTGCTCTTTCCTGCATCCTGCCCAGGCTTCCCAGCACCCACCCAACTTCAGCTCGCTCCCTTCTTCCAGTGACTCTCTGATTTGACAGTGGTTTTGCTTGAGTCTTTGACTTAATTCAAAACTTTTTTTTTGCCTCAAAAATAAAGAAATCAGAGCTCTTCTCCTATGTGATGGAAATGCCACGCATTGCTTTCCCAGCTTTTTGGAGGTTGTGCTGTTGTGTGTGCAGAAAAGGAGAGGAAGCAGGAAAAACAAGAGAGGAATTTTTTCAAAAACTAGAGCAACAAGGAGTTTCTCATCCCTGAGGTGAAGTTTTGGTTCAAAATGAATCTAAAGCACTGGTCCTATGCCTTTTTTGGGTAAGACTCTGTCAGTAGGCAAATAATGTGACCTGGCAAGTAATAAAGTTTCCACAGGCATCAGGTGGGGACTGAACATTCGGAAGGCAGGCTCCTCAATTCTGAATTAAGTTCTTTTTTTCTGGGCACAAGCAGGTCTATGTTTCTCTTATCTTCTCCCCAGCCCCACACATGCTCTTTCATGCAAGTCAACATTCCTGCCCCACAATAGGCATGATTGCTTCCCATTATGTTGTCATGGCAACATCCATTGCCATCTGGGGGTGGGGAGGTGGCAGTGGAAACAAATGACTGGCCAATCAGGCTTTCCAGGAAAGTCTCATAATGACACACTGTCATTGCCAACTGCAGGAGCCTCGCGGGAAAAGGTTAGTGTACGAGGACCCTATTGATGGGGCACAGTGCTGGACCCTGCCCCATCGACTGAGGCATGTTGCATCCATGTTAATGTTCATTTGCCGATTGATGGATTATTGATCAGTGTGAGAAGGGAGATGGAACTAGCGAACAGTACTGAGAAAAGCAAAAGGCCCTTCAATGTAACTGTCCCGTGTTTGTATGAAAAATACATGGAGACAAAATCTTTTCTGCACCAAGGTGCGTGGAAGATTACAGAACCTTAGTGACACCACGGTCACTGCCAACCACCACCACCAACCCCAGAAAGAAAAGGAAAAGTCCTATTGTCAAGACCTCCAAAGACGAGAGTGGGTGAAGCGCTGGCTGCGGTAACAGACACACTGCTTTGAAGGATCTGCCAGTGAGCAGCTGTGTGGCCTCTCTGCTGTTAACATCTCTCAGCCTTGTTTTCTCCTTTACCAGATGGGGAGAAACAGAGTCGTTGTGAGGATTAAATGCGGTAATGCAGGGCTAACTACCCAATATATGTTAGCCACTGTTTTTATGAGTACTCACAGATGCTCAGTGCTGTCAAAGATGCGGCCACTGCCGTGTCTCCCGTCTCTCTACCTTAGGTTCTAGGTTCTGGTGAATAAGCACAGCAGGATGAATTTTCAGTGACCCACGAACCACAGCCATAGCTTTTCACTAGGCTAGGCTTTCAAAGAAGCTTCCAAACCCTCTTTAGCCCCCTAGGGGGGAGAGAGCCATTGTCATTTTCTCCTGGGAAGAGAGGAGGCTGACAGCTTGGCGTTCCTCTTTATTTTTTTTATTATTTATTGATTTATTTTCTTTGCGGTACGCGGGCCTCTCACTGTTGTGGCCTCTCCCGTTGCGGAGCACAGGCTCCGGACGCACAGGCTCAGCGGCCATGGCTCACGGGCCCAGCTGCTCCGCGGCATGTGGGATCTTCCCGGACCGAGGCACGAACCCGTGTCCCCTGCATCGGCAGGCGGACTCTCAACCACTGCGCCGCCAGGGAAGCCCTGGGCGTTCCTCTTTAGAATGATTGTTGACTTCACACCGCCAACTGAAGAGTTCCTTTAACTCCACCTTGGGAAGGTCTATGACAAGGAACGGACCTTGCTTTAAGGGTTTAGCACAGCATCCTCCATGGATGCCACTGCCAGTGCTCAAGGGAAATCTCTCAAGCCTCAGATCAAGAAGTGTCTGGCTCATACTCCTGTCCCAGTGCCCAGGGCCCAACACTGAGCCCCTGGGGCTTTCTGATCAAGACTGGCAAAGACAGCCAGTCGGAGGAGGCAGCTGAGGTCGACCGGAGCAATTAATCCTAAAGGTTACTGGAGCCTGTCCTGCCGGGGAGCAGGAATCCAATTACCCACAGTGACAGCAGCTTGGTCCCCGGGGAGACACTCGTCTGCAGGGCAGACCGACAACCTGCCCACTTGAAAACTTCCTGACGAGCCGTCTCCCACCCCTTCCGCTTCCTCCACATGCCCCAGCTGGGCACAGACCTCAGCTGACCAGGACATCACCCAGGCCCCAGTGCTGGGGTTATGGAGCAAAAGAGTGAATTCTAGGAGGTTGGATCAGGACCAGCCTAGAGGTCTTCTGAGAAGAACCCATTTGCCCTGTAGAAACAAAGACCAGAAGAACTGGTCGTTTTTCCAGGCTGAGCCAGACTTTTATGACACAACAGAAGCAAAAGCAGGAGGGAGAGAGAGGGAGAGAGATAATCCAAATGAGTTTATTTGGCCATAAAATAAATATGCAAAATTATGCGGATGTAGAAATGGGCATATAATTTTTAATCAATTGCTCTGCCGTCATCCGAAACAGACCTCAGTCTGGATAAGGGGACCACTGAGAGAGAACTCTGGCTCTCTTTCTTCCACTTTCCCAAAAAATGTAGGGTAAGGAACAGGGTATTTGGGGGAAGGTATGCTATGCCAGATGAACTTCTCTTCTCTTTATGTGGCCTAACTCAGACCAAGATGGGCTCCTACTTGTCCAGGATTTCCACGCCGGACAACAGCAAAAAAGAGGCCAACTCTTGTGCATGGCCGCCACTGGGGAAAGGAATTTGATTTTTTAAAATGCAGATTGGCTTTCTGGCTTGAAAGTGCATGATTAAAATGATATGTTTCAATGCAGAAGCCAGACAGAAGATTTGAGCAGCAGCTGCTGCTTTCACACAGGAGTGTATGCAAGGGGCGTGCAAGGGTAGGTGAAGAAGTACCTACTGAGGCTTGGAGACCTCAGGACATGATCATCAGCATGGCCCATTCAGGTGGTATTAAATAAACACAACCTGGGTATATTATAAGAGAAAGTAACTTCTCTCTCCTTCCTGGGAAATGCTTCATTCAGTCCCAGATTGGTCAGTCAATTATTCATTTTATTTACCAGCATCTACTGAGTACCAACACTGTGTACCAGGTGCTGTGCTAGGTGCCTAGGACACAGCAGTGAACAAGACAGGCAAGGTCCCTGACCCCCAAGGAGCTGATAGTTTAGTGGAGACTGCTGACCAGGACTCAAATCTGGACTCTGCCACCCGAGAATAATGTTATCTTGGGCAAGTTGTTAAATATCTCTGTGCCTCAGTTTCCTTATCTTTTTTTAAATTTAATTTTTATTTTATATTGGAGTATAGCTGATTTACAGCGTTGTGTTAGCTTCAGGTATGCAGCAAAGTGATTTGGTTATACATATACATATATCCATTCTTTCCCCATATTGGTTATTACAGAATACTGAGTAGAGTTTCCTGTGCTATACAGTAGGCCCTTGCTGTGATTATCTATTTTATGTATAGTAGTGTGTATATGTTAATCCCAAACTCCTAATTTATCCCTTCCCTCCACCTTTCCCCTTCGGTAACCACAGTCCTTATCTTTAAAATAAGCATAATGGAGTTACATACTGCCACTTGTGCTTCCAGCCATGATACAGTAACTGCGACTGGATTTACCTTCCTGTTTTAAACAACCAGAACATCATATAAAATGTATGAAGCAAATAATTCCAGACATTGGACAACAAGCAGTACAGGATTCCCTGAGAGAAAGGAACCAAATGGGGGCGGGGAGAGGGCTACAATTTCCCCACCTCACTGCCTGAACTCAGTTCCTAGACTGCAGCCCAGGGAATGGGAATCCAAACAGAGGCCAGTCTCTTAGACTCCGAGGAGACTGAGGCAGCTAGAATGTTCAGAGCAGAATATCAGAAAGACTTCTGGAGAGCTGAAAAGGATCCTCTTAAATCTTTGGCTAAAAACTAATTTGCACATGCAAGGAATGAAACTCCATGAGGCTGGGGAAAGAACCATCATGAAGAATCGGGCCAAACAATTTCCAGAGCTAAATGGGGCTGGGTAGCGTTCATGTTCCCGTAAGCCAGAGTGGACAGACCTTATAATAAATGCACAGGTGTCAGGCAGTGTCCTGACAGAAAGTAGTGAGCTCCAGACTCATCCTACGAGAGCTTAAAAAACAAGCCTTGGAATGGTCAAACTGATCCCAAGCAACTAAACTTTATGCCAGAACAAAGTCCAACACTATTTAAAGGATGCAAAAAGAAAAAAAAAAATCATCACCCAACAAAGTAAAGTTCACAATGTTTGGCATCTAATTAAACAAACAAACAAAAACACCCAAGGCAACCAAAAAGGCAGAAAAAACAGGAGAAAAACTGATCAGTAGAAAATGACTCAGAAATGACAGAGATGATGAAATAGTATAGAAGAATATTAAAACTACTCTAACAAATATACTACATACGCTTAGGAGTGTATAAGAAAATATGAATGTGCTGAGGATAGAACTGGAAGATATAAAAATGACCCAAATGAAAGTTCTAGAAATGAAAACATACAATACTGAAATGAAAAATATAATGAATGAGATTAACAGCCAACCAGACACATCAGAAAGTCAGTGAATTTGAAGATATAGCAATAGAAAATATCCAAAATAAAGCAGAAAGAGAAAAAGGACTAAAAAATAAATGAACATAGCATCAGTGGCCTATAGGACAGCATCCAGTGACCTAACATATGTGTAAATGGAATCCCTCCCAAAAGAAAGGGAGCACAGAAAAAATATTTGAAGAAATGGTTAAAAATTTCCAAAATTTCATGAAACCTATAAAGCCACAGATCCAAGAGGCTCACTGAACTCAAAGCAGAGTAAATGTAATAAACCAATAAACAAACAAAAAACGACACCAAGGCACAGCATGACCAAATTGCTAAAAACCAGTGATAAAGAGAAAACCCTAAAAGCAGCCAACGGGAAAAGGACATTCTACACAGAAGAACAAAGGCAAAGTGGCAGACCTCTTGTCATAAAGATGCAAACCGGAAGACAGTGACAGCTGTGAGCACTGAAAGGAAAAACTGTCAACCTAGAATTCTATATTCAGCAAAAATATCTTTCAAAAATGAAAGCAGAATACTTTTTCAGATTAAAGCTGAGATAATTCATTGCCAGCAGTCCTGCCTATAAGAAATGTTAAAGGAAGCTCCCCAGGATAAAAGAAAATGATACTGCATGGAAATCTGGATCTGCACTGAGAATAGTAGATATGTGAGTAAACTGAAATACATTTTTACTCATTTTGAAATCTCTTTAAAAATATTGACTGTTTGAAACTATCAAACTCTTAGAGGAAAACATAGGCACAACACTCTATGACATAAATCACAGCAAGATCCTTTTTGACCCACGTCCTAGAGAAATGGAAATAAAAACAAAAATAAACAAATGGGACCTAATGAAACTTCAAAGCTTTTGCACAGCAAAGGAAACCATAAACAAGACCAAAAGACAACCCTCAGAATGGGAGAAAATATTTGCAAATGAAGCAACTGACAAAGGATTAATCTCCAAAATTTACAAGCAGCTCATGCAGCTCAATAACAAAGAAACAAACAACCTAATCCAAAAATGGGCAGAAGACCTAAATAGACATTTCTCCAAAGAAGATATACAGAATGCCAACAAACACATGAAAGAATGCTCAACATCATTAATCATTAGAGAAATGCAAATCAAAACTACAATGAGATATCATCTCACACCAGTCAGAATGGCCATCATCAAAAAATCTACAAACAATAAATGCTGGAGAGGGTGTGGAGAAAAGGGAACACTCTTGCACTGCTGGTGGGAATGTGAATTGGTTCAGCCACTATGGAGAACAGTATGGAGGTTCCTTAAAAAACTACAAATAGAACTACCATATGACCCAGCAATCCCACTACTGGGCATATACCCTGAGAAAACCATAATTCAAAAAGAGTCATGTACCAAAATGTTCATTGCAGCTCTATTTACAATAGCCCGGAGATGGAAACAACCTAAGCGCCCATCATCGGATGAATGGATAAAGAAGATGTGGCACATATACACAATGGAATATTACTCAGCCTTAAAAAGAAATGAAATTGAGCTATTTGTAATGAGATGGATAGACCTAGAGTCTGTCATACAGAGTGAAGTAAGTCAGAAAGAGAAAGACAAATACCGTATGCTAGCACATATACATGGAATTTAAGAAAAGAAAATGGCATGAAGAACCTAGGGGTAAGACAGGAAAAAAGACACAGACCTACT
>NW_020175191.1:454581-459874 GCF_003031525.2 Neophocaena asiaeorientalis asiaeorientalis
GAGGGAGGGAGACGCAAGAGGGAAGAGATATGGGAACATATGCATATGTATAACTGATTCACTTTGTTATAAAGCAGAAACTAACACACCATTGTAAAGCAATTATACCGCAATAAAGATGTTAAAAAAAAAATATTGACTGTTTAGAGCACACATTTTTCACTGTATTATGGGGTTTATATAATGTAGAAATAAAATGTATGGCAATGATATCACAGAGGACAAGAGTCAGAAAATAGAATACATAGCCATAAAATTCTTTACACTATATGTGAAGTGGTATATTATTTGAAGATAGACTTTGATACGTTAAAATCAATAAAATATATTTACATGTACAATAAAATACATTGTAAATCATAGAGCAATCACTAAAAATAAAACAGAGATATGGCTAGTAAGCCAACGATGGAGATGAAATGGAATCATAAAAAATGCTCGATTAGTACACAATAAGGCAGAGAAAGAAGAAAACAGAAACAAAGTACCGATGGGACAATTAGAAAATAAATAGCAAGATAGTAGATTTCAATTCAACAAAATCAACAATTAAATTAAATTGAAAGGACCTACAAACTTTTATTAAAAAGCAGAGATTGTCATATTGGATTTAAAAAAGCGAGACTTAGCTGTATGCTATCTATAGGAAACAAACTTTAAATACGAAGACACAGGTAGGTTAAAGGTAAAAGGATAGAAAAAGATATACCAAGCAAACACTGATCAAAACAAACTGGGGTGATGACATCACCTAAAGTAGACTTTAGAACAAGGACTCTTACCAGAGATAAAGACGGATACTTTATAATGATAAAGGAGTAAACTCATCAAAAGGATATAACCACCCTAAATGTATATGCACCTATTAATAGAGCTTCAAAATATATGATGTAAGCAAAACTTGATATGTAAAAGGAGAAATAGACAAATCCACAACTATAATTGGAAGTTCAAACATTCTTTTCTCAGCAATTGATAGAAAAAATAGACAAAATCAGTAGGGATATAAAACACTCAATCCCATCAACCTTCTTGACCTGACATAATTAGAACACTCCAGCCAACAACAGCACAATATACACTGCCTTCAGGTGCATATAAATAACTTACCAAGATAGACCATATTCTGGGCCACAAAACAAGTCTCAGTATATTGTAATGGATTGAAATCATATAAAGTCTTTTCTTTGGCCATAATAGAATTAAACTAGAAACTTTAAAAAAGATATCTGAAAAATCTTCAAATATTAGGAGATTAAACAGTGCATTTCCAAATAACCCATAGGCCAAAGGAAAAAAAAATCACAAGGGAAATTAGAAAATTTTGAACTGAATAAAAATGAACACAACATACCAAACTTAGTGGTGTGTAGTAGGGAAAGCAGTGCTTAAAGGGAAATTTATAGCATTAAATGTTTATACTAAAAAAAAAGAGAAAAGTCTCAAATCAATAATCTAAGTTTCCACGTAAGAAACTAGGGAACAAAAGACAATTAAAACCACGGTAAACAGAAGGAAAGAAACAAAAAAGAAAAGAACATAAATCAATAAAATACAAAACAAAAGCAAAAATAGATTCAATGAAACCAAAAGCTCTTTCTTTATAAAGATGAATATAATTGAAAAACTATCATTCTGATCAAGAAAAAAAAGAAATCACCAAGGTCAGGCACAAAAGATTGAATTTTACTATGGATTCTATACACTTCGAAAAGATAATATTATAAATGACTTCATGGCAAAAAATTCAAAAATTTAGATGAAATGGAGAAATTCCTTGAAAGACATCAACTATCAAACTCCCAAAATTTGCTCAAAAAGAAACAGGTAACCTGAATAGCCTTATATCTATTAAATAAATTGAATTATTAGTTTAAAATATTTCCACAAATAAAATTTCAGGTACAGATGGCTTCACTGATAAATTCTACCAAACATTTAGGAAAGAAATAATATCAATTCTACACAAACTCTTCACTGTATAATTCACCATATCAATATACAAAAAAGGAAGCCCATATGATCATCTCAATAGATACATAAAGATCTTTTAACATAATATAATACCAACTTATGATTTTTAAAAAACTCTCAGCAGATGTCCTCAACTGGAAAAAAGGCATCTATAAAAAACCTACAGTAACCTCATACCTATTGGTGAAAAGACCAGATCCTGGTCTTACTGTGGAAGACTGGATGTCCTTAGACTGGTAACAAGGCAAGGATGTCTGCTTTCACCATTTCTATTCAACATTTCATTCAACATTGTACTGAAAGTCCAAGCTGGTACAATAAGGCAAGAACAAGAAACATAAAAGCATCTAGACTGGAAATGAAGAAGCAACACTGTCTTTATTCACAGACTGCATGCTCATCTACATAAAAGTACCCACTTCCTAGGGAAGTTGTCATGATTGAGTTAATCCATGCAGAGTGCTTAGAATAGCTCCTGGCACCTAAGAAATGCTCAGTAAATGTTCACTGTTACTGTTAATTCAAACGATGACAGAGCAGAACTGAGGCCATGTGATGGGGTCTAGCCTGGTTGGAGGAGGGGTTGTGAGAAAATACCTGCTTGCCTCTGAGGCAGCAGACACTCACACAGGTGGAGGGTTGGGGAGGTCCCTGCAGGAGAGGGAAAAAAGGAGCCCTCCTACTGGTATTTCTCTTCATAAAGACCTCTGGGATACAAAGTCTTATATATCCTTTAATGACCTTGGGAAGGGACAGGGCAGGTGAATTCTCTTCATCCAAAGGATGAGGGAGCTAAGGTGGAGAAAGCACAGACCCAGACCACTGGACCTCCCACAGTACCATCCTTCCTTCCTGCCTGACAGGTCACAACACAGGGTGCTTTCTGCTGCTACAGAAGGGGTCTGAATGTTGACAATCTTGGGTGGGCACATTTATGAGAAGGCTGGCCTGGGAAGCAAGTGGGCCTTAATATGGTATGGTGCTCTGAGGCCTCAGGAATAAGGGGCCTTGAGTATAGTTTTCCCTGCTTTTGTGAGGTTGTCCTACTCTGAACAGTTGGCAGGTTCCCACAAGGAGGCTCAAAAAATACCCCAATCCAATCATGACATGTAATCAGCGTTCAGTAAACGTTTACTTAGAGGCTCTGACCGGACAGGAGCCCAGAGGAGATACAAGTGGCTTGGATATGACAAAATTATCATGCACCAGGAAACCACTTTGTAAACTGTAAAGTGCTGTGCAAATGCTGATGTCAATGCTAGCAACTGTCTGAGAAGATGATGAGACCAAAGACGAAGACCTGAGTAAACTGTCATTTGGGTGAGTGTGGGAGTAGAGCTGGGAAGAGATTTGGAACCGTTGAGAAATATAGGGTTCAAAGAGCATGTTGTAAAAGGAATGATGGGAATGGGGCTTGGGGAGAGAAGAAGTTTCCTTGGCATCTCTTGGGGACTTAGAGACACTGTTCTCAGTGTTGGGCAGACTGAGATAAAAGACACAGCCCTCACCACTGAAGAGCGCGTGGTCTTCCAGGGTAGGGGGACAGGCATGCAACACTCTGTATACATTACACTAAGTGCTGGGGCCTGCACAGTGCTGGGCAGTGGGGTGCGGGGAGCACAGGAACTCTGGGAGGGGCCGAGGGAAGCTGCTCCTGAGATCAGGGAAGAGTGGAGACAGAAAGAGTCATTTTACTAGGAAACTGGGGGGCTGAATGGGGCCCAGGCAAAAACGAAACAAAAACAAAAACTTAAGCTCCCTTGCTGCCAAAAGGGACTAATGGGAGGTACTTTTGCAGGCGGCAGGCAGTGAATGGCAAACCGGGAAACACAACTAGCGACGGGGGAACAGGTTTATCAGAGCCCTGAGATTATTCCTCTGTGTACGGGTTACACCCTCAAGATTTTGCCACCTAATGTTAAAATGGTTTCTGCATTTTAAGTGGCTGTGTGTGTAGAAGGCACTGCAGGGGAGAGGCAGCTGCGGGGTGAAAAGGGAAGTTGTGCAAGGTAGCAGAGATGATAAATCAAATGGGAGCACCTAGTGTTGAGCAGTACTAGCCTCAGGGCCTGAGCTCAGGGCATCACTGGACCATAAGGCCCCATTCATTCATTAATTCAGTCAGCAAAAATATCTTGAGCCCCCACTAAGTGCCAGGCACTGTTCCAGATGCAGGGGAGGGAGCAGTAAACAAAACAGATTCCTTGGCCTCAATATGCTTACATTCTAGATGGGGGAGACAGACAGTAGATGAGTATACGAATAATGAATAAGATAAATGTAGGTAATGATAGGTGCTACGAATGAGGTAAAAGAGGGTAAGGGGACCAAATAGAGGCTGATGGTGGGCTCACAGCTGGGTGGTGTTCAGAGAAGGCCTCTCCAAGGACATGCTATCTGCCTGAATGATGGACAAGACCTGAATGATGAGAAGAGGCAGTCCTGTGAAGATCTGGGGGAAACAGAAGCAACGACCAGTGCAAAGGTCCTGAGGCAAGAATGAGATTGGCACGGCATGTGCAAGGACAGGAAAGAGGCCAGAGGGGCTAAAGCCTTGAGGACAAGGGGGCGTGGTAGGGGATGGGTTAGGAGAGAAGACAGGGGTCTCGTCAGATAAGGTCTGGAAAGCAACTGTAAAGGTTTGGATTTTATTCTAAGCGCCTCATTTTGTCACTCACCAAAGTGGTCCTAATCCTGATTAGATGATGTCCCTGCAGCAGGCTGGGCAAATTTACACATTATCAAATCAAAGTCCCACAGTTTAAAGTTCTTCTGGTCAAACCTATGCTGGAGTCCCCTCAACTAGAGTCTTATGAAAGGATTAACCCCACCAAGCTGGTGCCCTCTTCCTCCTGAGATGGCATCTTTGGACTGTAAGGACTTGATTTGAAACAAGTGCCACTCTTTGCTCTGGACCCTAGGCAGTGTCTGAATGAATGACACTGTCCTTGAAGGAGCCAGCCTAGATGGAGGGCGATGGAGAATGTTCCAAGGTTCTAGTTAGGAGCTCAGGTTGGTGCTGTACCATCATCCCCTCTCTCTGCTTCCTACTCCTCCTGGGGAATAGGGAGCCAAGGACAGCTCTGCCCACAGGCCACTGGACCAATGCCTACCTGATGCCCTGGGCAGCATGAGGGAGCAGAGGACCCCACCGCCCGACAGCTGGGAGACAAAACGGAGGCCTCCACTCCCTGCCGATGTTCCATCTGGGAAAGGTCACCCGGACCCTGGACTCACAACCGCGGGCAAAAAAAAAAACCCTGTGAAAGGGCAGTGTGCGCAGCCGCGTGGGCACGCCTCACGTGCGTCCTGACCGGGG
>NW_020175191.1:459993-526605 GCF_003031525.2 Neophocaena asiaeorientalis asiaeorientalis
CGACCTCACACATTCCTTCAGCATCTCTGGGAAATAATCACACTCTCCACGCCGAAGAAACACAGTCAACAGATTCTGGTTTCCTAGATACGCCAGTGGCTTCTAAAAATAGGCAGGCAATGACAAAGCAAATTGGCATATGGACTGCAAATAATTCCAGTACCAGCTTGTTTGGCAGCACTTGAGCCTACCCGTGCTGGGCGCTCCCTCCTCTTTCCTCTCCTGTTTCTGAAACAGTCTCTGGTTGCTGAACACCCTAGCCCAAGTGTGAGCTGGAGGGGCCCCCTGGAGCCCCTAGAGCGGGTCCTGCTCAGGGCTGGTGCATCCTGCTGGGCTCCTGCTACTTCAGTCATGTACACCGGTGCCCTCCACCGCGCCGCACTCACACGGAAGGTCCACTCCGTTGCCACCCGCAGCTGTGTGTGTGCCCTGACCCCTTCCGGGGCAGCAGACCGCTTCCCTCTTTGTGACCACATGCAGCTGCCCTGGCATTCCTGCCCTGGGGCTCCTCTCCTGGGGGAAAGGTCACAGTCCAGACACTTCTCACTTTGACCCCATCCCTCTTCTGGCCCCAGGAAGGAGACTGTAAAGCATCTTCCTATCTAAGCTCCTTCATTCCCCAAACCCTGCATGTTGGTGACGCTGACTCGGTGCCAGGTTCTGCATTGGCATACTCAGCAGTGGGGATTCCAGGAGGGAAAAGACAGGATCCATGCCCCCAGGAGCAAGGAAAACGAACACGACTAGGCTCCTACTCTATGCCACTCTGCTTAAGTGCTGTTCACAAGTTGTCTCATTTATCTCTCATTCAGCCTCTATAATGACCCCACAGTGTAAGGAGTCTTATCTCTCATCATCTTTTTATCACGATTCTTATTCTTAACTCTGTGAACCAATTGAAGAAGGAAGCTCAGATGGGTTGAGTAAGTTGCCCAAGGCTACAGCTAAAAAAAGTTTCCCTGGAATTTGCTTTTATTTTTTATTGTTTAAATGTTTTAAAGATCTATTTTGTATTCCAGCCCTATGGTATAAAGGCCTTCATACCTGCCATGAAACCACAGCATAGCTTCAGGAAGCTCAGAGGAGCTCAGTGAGGGCCAAGCAGTTAACAGACCCCATCTCACCTGGTTCCAGAGGCTCTGATGAAAAAACCATTTACAGAGGTGAGGGCAGGATTACTGGGACCAAAAAGGGCTGCTGAGATGCTGGGGGACTAGCAATGGCCAGAGGCTGTCACTATTGCCAGGCTCAAGGGACAGAGGAGCAAGCATGGAGAGCTGAGCCAGGGAGGAGGCGCTGCCAGGCTCGTGCACTAATTGTGGAGTGGTGCCCAGAGCAGCGAGGAAGCGGAGGAACTACCCTAGCCTCTCTGTCCTCCCACCTGCAGTAACTCACCTGGATGCCACATGTCAAGGGAGCACTGGGGATGCAGCCCAGGGCACAGGGCAGGCTGCAAAGCATACAAATGGATCTGCAGGGAACAAACAGAATGACCTGTCCATGAAAGAACAAACTCATCCTTGATGCTCAGGGCTCATTAAGCCAGAGTGCAGATAAGGCAGGGAAGTTAGGGACTGTGTGGACTCTAAAAGGAGAAGAATGAAGAGAAGGATAAACAGGAGAGCTGGGAGACAGGAGCTCTCGTCCGGGGCTCTTTGGACCAAACCCTTCATTTTGCAAATGACTTAAAAATTATTTTAAAAATCATCTGACTGCAAAAACTACCATTTAACCCACAGTTTATGCCTGGATCTTATTTATTTATTTATGAATCTCTGTATCCCTTGGGCCTAGCACAGTCTCTGTTATTCAGTTTGTTGAATGAGTTAAAGATCTTTCCCCATGTATCCCCTTGTCATCTGGTTCTGAAAATACAACCTCTACCCATGGTAAGTGCAGCACTCAACACACACATACGAACCTAGTCAATTACAAAGGCATGAACTCAGAGTTCTCATCAACTGACTGTTAAGATAAATCACCCAGGACTTTACACGCATTATCTCATGTTGTCCTCCCAACAACACAGTGAGATAGGCCATTTTACAGGTGAAGAAACTCAGGCAAGGAGAGTGTGCTGGCCCTGCACCTTTTGGTCCTCAGATCCATGCCTTGCATTCCCTCATAAGCTACATTTCTTGGGTTCCTGTACCAACTGGTTTCCAGCTGGATTCAGCCAAAGGGAGGCCCTGGCAGAAAATTGAAGGGTGAGAGGAAGCCAGAGTCAGGGTATTTCTCTCTTCTTTCTCTGCTGTGTGTGATGTCTCCCTCCAGACAGGGCACCATAATTTCACCTTCTGCTGAGTGATGCCAAGGGGAGACCTCCTGTGATACAGCCTCTCCCTAAGAGGGGTGGCTTCCTGCTAATCTCTGGTTACCTCTCCACCCCCAGTCTGGCTCTTCACTCTTCATCACCTGGTCACCAATTCTCCGCATTAAATTCCCCCACTGTTTCACTGGTTTGAACTTGGACTTTGATAAGCCAGATGTAGAACACTGCCCAAGGCCACACAGGTAGGAGATGGCACAGTTACAATTCAAGCCCCAGTTTCTGAATAAAGTGCTCCTAACCACCCACATCTGCCACATCTTTTTTTTTTTTTTTACATCTGCCACATCTTAATTCAGAACTCACTTTAGTCCTAACTTCTCACTACACTGAAGCCCAGAGAGAGTGAGTGACTTGCCCAAGGTAACATCACTAGTTAATGGCAGAGCGAAGGTTGAGAGGAGTACTTGTCTCTCAACTGTTCCCAGTGATATTTTCCCTCTACAGCACCATCAACCCCCTAATGTGTCTGAGGCCTTGGATAGGAGAAGTTGCTGCTTATTTTCAGAGCTGACTTTTCCTTCTCGCGTAAGAGCTGAAAGAGCATACTGGCCTCTCCTCTCCCAGAGCTGTTAGGAAGATAAACAGGATAAACCAGGGCTCTGAGCTCCCACGGAGATAACAGAGATGCCTAAATATAAGGCTTTATGGTGGTAATGATAGCAGGAAAGTGCTGTGGGTAAACAATGATTTAAAACAATTCGAAGTTACTGCAACAGTCATGGGTGTTCTGTTCTCAAGGCAGCTGAAAAACTCACCCTGTAGACATTTCTGTCTCCAACTATTTGTTGCCTTGAAGCCCAAGAGTGCTTCTAGGCAGCCCTAATTTGTTGGAGATGAACACAGAGGAGGTGATGCCATTACGAAGCCATGGCCACAGGCAGCATCTTTAATTCATGAGCAGGGTGGCATTGGCAGGAGGAAAGGAAGAACTGCCTTGAGTCTCTGCCTTGAGGTCAGGTAAAATTTAGATTCCACCCAGTTCCAGCACAGCTAAGTGGTTTTCAATTTGTGTTTTGAGGAGAGGTGATATGGTGCTGGTCATGGTTGGGAGAGGAGAGATCCTTCTGATGAAGCAGCCCCCCAAGTGCTAACAGCATAGCTGAAGATCCCCCGGCACTTACTCCTGTACCTCTATTCATTCATCCAACAAATGTTTACTGAGTATATGTAGAACACTACTAATAGTGAGTTCTTCTGAGTCAGAAAGATTACTGGCTATGTGACTTTGGCAAAGATACTTAACCTCTCTGTGCCTTTAAAGGGGGATAGTAACAGCATTTATCTCATAAGACATTAGGAGCATTAGTTAAGTTGGAACATACAAGGACTCAGAACAGTATCCAGCATATAGGAAGGATTTGCTAGATATATTTTAGCTCTGAAGTCAGATCTGGCTCTAAGTTCTGTTTTTAGCTGTTAGTAGCTACGTGACTTCAGGCAAGTTACCTGACCTCTCTGAGCTACAAATTTCTCATCTATAGAGAAGCACAATCCCTGTTTTATATGGAAGTTGTGAAGGTTCAATGAGATAGTGATGTAAAGTATCCAATCAATGTTTATTGAGTGTCTCCTCTGCAAGAAATAGAAACAGAAATAATGGGCCTGGCCTTTAAGGCCTATGTCTGGGGATAAGCCAGGTACACACACTCAGGTCTGATCATCCCCGCAAAACTCCAAATGGACTCTGGACCAAAAGTCAACAGGCCTGGTTCTGTCCTGGCTCTGCCCACACTAGCTGGGTGACCACGTTCAAATTGCCTGACCTCTCAACCTCAGTTTCCCACCAGCAGGATAAGGGGTTGGAATGTATGGCCTCTAGGGCTCCTTACAGCTCAACTATCCCAAGAGTCAAGGCACCTTCTCCAGGACTCCCTTAGACCTCTGGCCCAGGCCCAGTCTCGAGAATCAACGCGGTAGAGTGGAGAGAGTGGGCTCATGGGGGTAGACGAGGGTGCATGAAAGTCTAGCCTGGCATCAAACACCCAGCGTGTATTCCAAGGTGGTTTCCTGTCTGCTTCCTGGCCCAGCACAGGCATCACCGTCTGATTCCACAATAAAGGGCTGAGTCCTTTAAAGCTAGGATGAGCCCCCAGATCGTTCCATATTCTTCCTCCTTTCTATGCCCTGCTTACCCAAACCGCCTTCCTCTGGTTCTCCGACAAGCTCCAGGTGGCTGTCCCACTGAGGCTTCCAGGCCAGGACCTTGATGTATAGTTGGCCCTCAGCTGGGATCCAACCCGGGCTGGTGGGAGGGAGGGGAGTGAACGCCAGCCTCACAGGAGTGAGTGTGTGTGTGTGTGTGTGTGTGTGTGTGTGTGTGTGTGTGTGGTATATGTGTGTGTGTGACCTTTCCACTTTCATCTCCAGGATTCTAATCTCCGGCGTTATAACACCTGGGTCAACATCTTGGAAATATATTTCTGTATCTCCAGCGAAGGAGGAGGCACATGTTTCTGTGTCAATGAAAAACCAGTGGGGGCCTTAATACCTCCTCGGAAGCGCCAAGCCCCTCAGTAGAGATGCAGGGCTTGTTGCACAGGTGTGTACCTGCCCCCTTCTTACTTTGATCCTCCTGAAGGCAGTGGGGGGCAGAAGTGCTGCTATGAGCACCACTGGCCAGAAGCAGCTGGTCAGAGGTGTGGGAGGCTGCCAGGCAGATGCCCAGGGTTTGGGATTTCAAACCGTGGAGGGATTCACGAGCTGTCGCTTGGGCAAGGGACATTCCCATAGGCAAGGACCACCAGCACGGCCCTAAGCAGTCTTCCCTTGGCAGGTGAGTGGTCACAGGAAGTGGCTCCCGACCACGGAGGGCTGTGCATCCCATCTCCCTCCCTCTCTTCCTCCTTCCCATTCCACAAATAGTCACCGAGCCCCAAGTGCCAGGCCGTGACCGTGGGGCTGCAGAAACAGAGGTGAATAATGCAAGCTGTCCCTCTGCAGAGCTGACAGCCTAGAAGAGATGATTATGGACATATAAACAAATAATTACAATAGCGCGTGCTAAGTGCTACAATAAAGCAATAAACGTGGTGCTCAGGGAGCATGGAAGATTCCAGGGAACATTAGACTCTGCAGATCCCTCACTTAAGAGAGGCAGAGACCAGGGTTCAATCAGGCCTGAACAGATTGTTCAAAAGCATTTCCAGTTCACACTTCAGCACCAGAGTTTTTCTTTTCTGCCTGTTAACATGTGCGTAGGAAACCAAGCCTTTGGCTGGAAGCTCAGCTCTGGGGCTGCTGCCCAGTGGCCCAGCCATCCCAGCAGAGCAACCGAGGGCCCTTGTGTTTAGAAAATGCCTCCCCGTGAGGACTTTGCCAACGTGGAGGGCCAGGGCAAGGGTGCCCTTGGACCATCTTAGTTTAGGAGGAAAAGTTGGGGCTGCCACAGCTCTGGGCTATTTCGGGACACGATGTACTTGAGAAATAACAGGCTGACCTGTCTTCCCTCCAGACACAGGCTCCTTTGCACCTGACTCTTTAATCTCCCTCGAGGAAAAATCATTGCTTCGGGCTATGACCCGGAGAGGGATAGCAGCATCCTCCTTCCTGACTGCTGTCTCCTACTGGCAGAGGAGCCAGACCTGACACGCAGATGCACTTGGTACCTGAACACTTCTGAGGCAGAGATGAGTGAAGCCTCTTGAAACCGAGGCCTTCACTGATCTTGTCTCCACATCCTGGGCTACCCCACATGTCCAGGGGCCAGCATGAAAGGTTCAGGTGATGCTTCAGACCTCACATCAAATGCCCCCTTGATTCTGTAGTGGGCCGACTGGTGGGGAATTGGGTGGAGCAAGGAAGGCACTGGCCAGCCTCACCCCTCCCTTCCAGGGCTGCCCATGCCCCTTGCCACTGGCATAGGCTGGCATTCAGCACCTCCAGAATGTGTGCCCACATCATGCCCGATACTGAGACATGCAGAACAAGAGCAGTTGCAAACAGGGTCTCTGCCCTGGCAGTACTGATAGGTTTCTCTGGGGGATGAAGTTGTCTCTCCCTTCACAGTGGCAGGCTTCGAACTGGGGGTCTGAGTGATGTTCTGGTGCTGAGAGGGAGAGGCAAGAGGACCCAGATGATCCAGAGTGGGTGCTGTCGGCTGCAGTCCAGAGACAGGATCGCAGCCCCGGGTCCTGCCTGTGTAAGGGGCCCCCATCAGAGAAAACCCCAGCTAAGCCACACCTCCCCTGCCTGGGCTCACCACACACTCCATAAACAGGTCAGCTGGCTATGCCACCAGCAGGAGGGGCTGGGCACCAGGAAGACGTGACTACATTTCTTGATAATAACAGCTGACACATGCCGCGTTTACTGTGCGGGGCACAGTGCTAAGTGCTTTTACAGGGGTTAACTCATTCAATGCTCACACAGCAGTATGACAGGTTACTATTACTACCCCTACTGCACAGACGAGGCACCAAGAGGCTCTAAGGCTTGCTCGAGGTCACACAGCCACTAAGTGGATAGGCCAGGATTTAAATCCCAGGAATATGAATTTAGACCCTGTGTTCTTACCCACTATATTACTCACTCAAATTCCTCATTTAACACTGGAGGGATCACAGTGGTTATTTTTACTAACAGTTTTAGTGGTGGACAGGGTCTGGCTCTGGAGTCAGACGCAAGCAGACCTGGGTTCTAACTGTGTGAACTTTGGAAGGTGACGAAACCTCTCTGGGCCTCAGTTTCTCCATCTGCAAAAGGGATAGGAACCCCTGCCTTGAAGGAAGTAAAAATGTAATAATGCACTTAGCATAGGGCCATTCACCAGTAAACACTCAACAATTATCATTTTACAAATGTGTTTTCTTAGATTGACAAAGGTGATCGGCCCAGTACTTAATTACAAGTTATGTGACCTTGGGCAGGTCACTTGGCACTGCTTTTCCATCTGTAAGACACTGGAACAGTAGAATGCATTCCCCAGCAAACCCAGGCTGGGCGGTGGGGAGAAAGGCTTCCGGCTGGCCTGGGATTTAAAACATCCTCACGGAAAATCCACATAGTAAACATACGCACACTCGCTTATGCAGATGCATAAAGATTGTGGCCTTTCCACTGTTTTTAGCCAATTTGGTTCCAGCGCCCACACTCGGCTCCTTTTAATCCCTCACCCTGTTAATTTCTCTCCATAGCACTTAGCACTAAGTGACACACTGTGTATTTTATTCACGTTTATGAACCGCCTGCACCTCCTATACTGTAAGCTCCAAGAGGGCAGGGACCTTGCCTGTCTTGTTCCCTGCTGGATCGCTAGCTCCTGGGATAGGGCCTGGCATGTGGTGCTTGGTAATGTAAATGTGTGCTCAGCGAAGGGAAGGATAATGGGAGGCGTGCAACTCCCTGTCCTTTCTCTCCTCCAAGGGCCCCATGTGTCAGAACCGCCCACCTCTCTGCCACTAAGTTGCAGGGAAGACACCCATATTTACAGAAAATTACATAAAAATGGCTAATAAATGGCTTTATTTAGCTCTGATGGTGTACCCTGCCCTGGGTTGAGCACTTTACATGTATTAACTACTTTAACTCATTTAGTCTGTATCACAGTCTGTCTCCAGTTTACAGGGCAGAAAAGCAAGGCACAGAACAGCTAACCGCACGGGGAATGAAGCCCACGAGGTTTAGCTTCATAACCCACACTCCTAACCGCTTTGCCCTTGGGCCTCCCAAAGTTTCACTGCTAGCCTCCTCTCTTCTTCTCCCCCAGCCCCAAATTCCCTTTCTTCCCATTACTTCTCAGTTGCAAACATTTCACCCAAAGACATGTCTAAGCACGCATTCATTCATTCAACAGATGTGTTGGAAGCGCCAGGTATTGTTTTAGGCACTGACTCTCCTAACAGAGGAAGGAGTCCCTTCCCACCTGGGCACCCAGAAACTCCTAGGGGCAATGCGTTGTGCTCTTTCTTCGCTTGTCACAAGTCCAGGGTTTGAAGAGTGCCTGGCTAAGTGGTTTGTCAGGGCCTAATATTGGAACCTGGGGCAGGCAGCGGTGGCTGATGGGGTTTGGCCCAGATATGACCTGCCATTATGTGCCAGACACCAGACACTGTTAGCACTTGATACACATTGTATCATTTAAACTTCAAGGCTCTCCTATTTTTAAAGATGAGGCAAGTAATACATTCAAGGTCACAAAGCTGGGAACTGGCAGGTCTGTGCTCAATATCAGACGTGTGTGGTCCAGAGCCTGACCCTTTTACCACCTCACAGGTGCCTGTCCCCTGGAAAGGTCCAGGGAGAGCCCTGGGGGGGACCTGGGAGGCCATCCCACTCCCCTCGTTCTCCCGAAGAGAAAACTGAGGCCAGAGTGGGTAAGTGG
The DNA here is from genome assembly GCF_003031525.2 of Neophocaena asiaeorientalis asiaeorientalis. Lineage (NCBI taxonomy): Eukaryota > Metazoa > Chordata > Mammalia > Artiodactyla > Phocoenidae > Neophocaena > Neophocaena asiaeorientalis. Next base: position 468,645 of record NW_020175191.1, read on the forward strand.
CTTGGCCAGCCAGGCTAGACCTGGACAAGGTCCAGTTCTCCTGGCGCTTGGCTTTCCCTCTGCTGCTCTAGGAGGAAGCTGTCCTGGGAACAGAATCGGCATCCCTGACTCCCGCTCATCACTTGGGGCTGACGCAGGCAGCGATGCGCGCCCCACCGCTGGATCATCAGCCGGGTGAGGAACAGCGTTCATTTGCTCTGATTCTTAAGAGCTGACCTGTTTTAGGAAGTGTTCCCTTTGGAAGATGCCTGGTCTCTTCCCCTTCCATCCTTTCTTTTCTAAACATGCATCTCCCTTCACTACATTTATCTTTCCTCAAAGGCAACAAATAGCATTTAGTGAGTTACTAAATGGGCTGGTTATTACACTAAGTGCTCTACATCTCTTTTCCTATTTAATTGTCACAATACCTCCCTGGGATAGAAACTATCATGATCTCCCTATTTTCCAGCTAAGGACTCTGAGGCCCAGAGAGGTTAAGTGATGTGCTCAGAGTCACACAGCTGGCAATGTCAGTGCACAGATCCAGGGCTAGGTATATCCGATTCCAAAGCCTCCCCTCTTAGGTCAGCGCACAGCATAATCTTTCTTAATATCAACCTGCTGGCTGCCAGGCTGGCATTGCATTTTTCTTTGCTAGGAGGTCAAAGCAAACAGCCAAGTATTTTGAGCCCAAAGAGTGGTCCAGCCTGCACTTCTGCTCCTGGAATGTTCCTCCTCCCAGACACCTGCATGGTTCGCTCCCTCACTACCTACTAATTACTGCTTCCTCTCAAGGGGTCTTTCCTGCCTGCCGCATGGGAAAACTACCAGACGCCTACCAGGCTCTGCCCTCTAACTCTACTTACTTTCCTTCATCCAGCTCTGACAACCACCTGACGATGGATTCTTTTTTTTTTTTGGTTTATGTATCTCTAGGTTATCAACCCCCACTAGGATATAAGCTCCATGAAGGTAAAGACTTTATTCTACTATGTTCATGATTAGAATACTGCCTGTCACATAGGAGCTTAAAAAATATCTGTTAACTGAATGAATGGCCCAGAGGGAGGGGGGTATGACGCCCAGGAAGGAGAAGGGGCCCCGGAATGAGGCTCACCTCCTGCCCCTGAGGCTCAGCTGGCTGGGATCTCCCTGCCCTTAAAGATCTCCAGGACAGCTCCTGTCTAAGTGCCTTCTCTCCTTTGCACAGACACATGGAATCGTCAGTGCCTAATGCTCAGCCTCCACACAGAGAAGCAGTGGTGAAGCTGCCCGCAAGCAGGGCAGCAGGCTGTGGGTTCCACTCCTGTATGGCTAGAGAAGGTATCGCACAATTGGTTTGGGGAAAAATTCACCACCCTGACTGCACCTGTGGAAGTTGAGGTTAAGATGAGTTCTCACTGTCTGAATGCCATGTGCAGACATGGAGCAGGAAGCCCCCAGGCAGAGCGGGCAGCGGGCAGGGGCCAGCCGGGAATGACATCGCAGAAGAGGGGCTGAGTCTAGCTCACAGGCCCCCACCCCCACCCCCGCCACAAGTGTCCTGGCCCCAGGGCTCAGGGCAGTCCCACATAGACCTCATAATGCTCCCTTCACAACTCTTCCTGGGAGCAATGTCACAGTGGGCTATGGGATATGGGGCGTGGCAGCTTTCCCTCCCTGGCTTCCAGTGTGTGGGAGAAGGCCACACAGCCTGGGGCCAGGGGAGGAAAGCTCTGCTCGAAGACGGGACTGTTTCAGAGGAGAGATAACAAGCCTCTGATGGCATCAGGGTTAACAGAGCCTCCTGCAAACTTGGAATCCAACAGGCTCCCGGCAGCTGCATTAAAATCGAAACAGTCTTTCCTGTGGATTTTTCCGATTAATGCAAATTTGTTTTGCTTTGCAAATTGAAAATCAGTTGCAAGCACCTGGTGTAAGAATTCCAGCAGGGAGTAGAGAACGCTGAGAGGAAGCCAGCCAGTCCCCAACCTTGCCCACCTCTGGTTCCTGGGCAGCCAGGCCTCCTCCACCGTGCTGGGTTCCCCCCTCCACCTCCTCAGTAAAAGGCTCTCACGAAGCAAGACTGACTGCACCCCAGTGGTTTCCAGATGCTGGGACTCCCAGGCTTCTTTCTTTTGCCAACAATGGGGGGTGATAGGTACAATCAGGGAAGTCATTCAAGCCCACTGTAAGAAGCCTGCCTTGGCATCTCCTGGGGGAGGGGAGGCGGGATGCCATCATATGATACCATAGTGGCATTATTTCATCTTTCAGCAAAGGAATGGGCAGGTGCCTTGGAGAAGCACGTCCTGGTTGAAATCGTTCATGTCTAGTGCTTGTCCCAACTGCATGGCTACCTAGCTCTGAGCAAGCACCTCCTCCCACCAGCACCAGAAAGCAGAGGGAACTACTGGGGGCTCCCAGGGAAAGCGGGGTGACAAGGAAGATGCCGCTAGCATCCCACAGCTGCCTCTCTCTGCAGAGCTGGGCCCACCCCGCTTGTGCCTGGATACCTGTCAAAGCCGTGCTAAGCAGACAGGAATACCCCCTTCCCACCCGTCCCCTCCTCCACCAGCCGCGCAGTGTTCATTCAGCTCCGAGATAAGTCGGGAGGGAGGGCAGTTATGAACGGGCCCCATTATGCTCCCCCTTCCTCTGCTACGCAATTTAAAGGCAGGAGACAGAGAGAAATGCTCTGGAAATCCAAATTAAAATGTATTCCTGCAGCAATCCCGCACCCAATTAAAGTAACCCAGAGCCTATTGTCCTTTGCTAAATTTAGAAAATGCTCAGGTGTGTCTGATCCTACTCTGCACAGATATTTTTAATACAGATTTAATCATATTTTGGGTTAGGAGGAGAAGCTAATTAGGTAGGCAGATTTAGAAAGGCTGCCGGAATGCGGGACAAAGAGAGGTGATTTGATGCGATTTGATGTTTGTTGTTTTTTTTTTTTTTAAACAGTAAGTTGTGTTGGGCTTGGGTTTTGGATTCACAGCAAATAGGCTTGAAAACCGAGGTGACAACGAACAGAAAATCTCCCCGTGTTAGTAGTCAATGATTCCTGGGGCTGGAGGGGACCCTGAAAGAAGGTCTCGTCCACTTTCTAACTCCACTGACTGCTGGACCCAAACCCACCAGGGGCAGAGGGCCTTCACTGTTTTTAACAGGGCACCTAAACTGGTGCTCTCCATCCTTGGACGGGAAGCGTTCACTCAGGTCTCTCTGCAGGAAGGCACATGGTGTTATCAGCTCGGTGAGTGCTGGTGGCATGGATAACTGAATCAGTGACCAAGCAGATGAACCTTGAAACCTGCCAGCCCCAGACGTGGGCGAGGGGCATCAGGCTTCTGCCCACCCTTTCCCTGGGGCCCTGGCCTACCTCCTCTAGTTCTCGGGTGTTGGCTGCGGCTCCACCCTCACCCAGTAAACTGATCTCTACGAAGCATCACTGACTGTACCCAAGTATAATAAAGAACTAGGAGTCTCGGCTTGACTCCGTGCTGAATCATCATGCGATCGAGTAAATGATGCAAAAACTCCTCCGAGCCTCGATTTCTCCACCAGCAACACGAGGATTCAGGTCTCTCCCTTCATTTATTAGGATGACAAAGGTCTGGCAAAACCTGGGTGTGCCACGCTGGACGTGTCAGGGAGAGGGCCACGGCAGGGCACATACCCAGGCAAGAAAGGTCGTGACACTATGGGTTTGTTTTGTTTTAACCGAAGTGTGAGTGTGCTGGGGAGAGTGGCCTCTTTGTCCAGGGCCCACCCCCACCCCTGTCTTTGTGACGAAGGAGGCTGAGCCCAGCGTATTGTTACTGAGTTTTCCAGCTTCCTCCTGAGCATACTGCCAAGTTAAAAGGCTGGGATGAAGTGAGAGAGTGGCATGGACATATATACACTACCAAATGTAAAATAGACAGCTAGTGGGAAGCAGCCACATAGCACAGGGAGATCAGCTCGGTGCTTTGTGACCACCTAGAGGGGTGGGATAGGGAGGGTGGGAGGGAGGGAGACGCAAGAGGGAAGAGATATGGGGACATATGTGTACGTATAGCTGATTCACTTTGCTATAAAGCAGAAACTAACACAGCATTGTAAAGCAATTATACTCCAATAAAGATGTTAAAAAAAAAAAAGGCAAAGCACAAGACTATCTACAGTGTGCCACCCCTCACGTAAGGAAGAAAGGGATGGAAGAAGGTACACAGGTATCTTGTCCATTGGTGCAGAAGGAATACACACACTTTGGTTGGTTACCTACCAGAGGCAGATGAGAAAGGGGGGGAAGAAGGGGGATGGGAACGGGAAGCAGAGGTGAGGAGGGAGAGGCACTTCTCTGAGGATAACTTTCCATTTGGGTCTGACTCCTGGAGCTTTAGTACTGCTTCACAGAGCCTTCACAACCCCCAAATAAACAAGCAGTCCAACAGGATGTGGAGGGACCACCCCCACCCCCGCCAAAACCCACAGAGTTCCTCCTAAATCCAGACTCTCTTCCTCAAGGAATGGGTCCCACAAAAAGGAGAGCCTATTATTTTCACGGTGTAGTAGCTGAAAGCAAAGATTCTAGAGGTTAGGTTCAAATTCCAGCTATACCCCTCATAGGCAGTGTGACTTTGATCAAGTCACTTAACCTCTCTGGACTTCAGTTTCCTCAGCTGTAAAATGGGGTAAAATGGTAACTACCTCGCATAATTGTTATGAGGAGTGTATGCGTTAGTACGAGACAAGGGCTGAGGACAGTGCTTGGTACAGGGCTGTGTAATTGCTTGCTATTATGATTATCACAGTTTCGGGGCTTGACGGTTAGGGGCAGTCGCAGTGACCCATCTTCTGCCTTATGGGATAAGGGCTCCCTTCTTCCCCTAGAACATCTCTCAAGCGTTGTGAATGGGCCAGCCTGACACGGATCTTCCAGTGGCAGGCTTACTGCGGTGGCAGGACTGCTGAGCTCCGAATCGCTGCTCTGAGACTACAGTCCTTTCCTATTGCTGTTGTAACTAATTAGCAGAGACTCACTGGCTTAAACAACACAACTGGATCACCTTACAGTTCTGGAGGAAAGAGGTCTGAAATGGGTCTCACTGGGCTAAAATCCTTGGCTTACAGTCCCTTCCTCCCCTTCAAAGGCAGCAACAGAGGGTAAGTCCTCATATGGCATCCCTCCAGCCTCTTCTGCCTCCCTCTTCCATTTTTAAGGACACTTGCTATTACCTTGGACCTACCTGGATAACCCTGGACACTCTCCCTTTCTTAAGGTCAGCCGATTAACAACTGCTGTAAATCCCACCTGCTGCCTTAATTCGCCTTGCAACATATTCACAGGTTCTGGGGATTAGGACATGGACATCATTGGGCCATTATTTTGTCTACGGCAAAAGGACCAACTCCTGATCTGCTTCACCCTCTTCACTTGTGCTCAGGGCTTGGTCTCTTGGGTTTGTTTTTGTTTTTTCACCATTTTTAAGTGTACAGTTCAGTGGCATTAAGTACATCCACATGGTTGTACAGCCATCACCACCATCCATCCTCCAGAACATTTTTCTTCTTGCAAAACTGAAACTCTGTAACCATTAAACAGTAACTGCCCACCATTCTACTTTTTGTCTCTGTGAATTTGACAACTTTAGGTACTGACTTATTTCATTTAGCACACGTGCTCAAAGTTCATCTATGTTGTCGCATGTTGGTCTCTTGGTTTTGTGACAATGCCATGCTCCCGGTTCTACTCATCCACCGCAAAGTTGGCCCGGCAGGAGGTACCCAACAGGAGTGGCATTTCAGGCTAAAAGTTTGCAAACAGGTGGCCTAGAGATTTTAAAAGAACACAGTGCAGTGTGGTGTGATGGTGTTGATATAGTTCAGAGTGCTGCTCTGGGGTCACTGGGCACTGGGCTCCAATCCATGCCCAGCTATTTGTTGGCTACGTGACTTCCAATCACCAGCCAGCACTCATGATGGAGTGCACTCATAGGAGCACCTATGATGTGCCAGTCATCGTGGAGACACATGGGGCACAGAAGCTGCCCAGCACAGTGCCAACCACATAGTAAGTGCTCAGTGAACACTAGTTCAAAAGGGCGGTTGAGGTAGGGGCAGAGTCGAGTGGAGAACCCCTAGGGTTCCACATGAGCTTTCTGTTAGGAGCCTCAGGGAGCTGTTGTCGGGATTTGCTCTGAATCCTGGCAGAAGAGGAAATTATAGCAAAATTATAGCAGTGTTTCCTAAGATGTCAGGAGAGGCTGCTCTGGGGATGAACCTTTAAAGGTAGGCCAGGAAGCAGGATCAAGTCAAGAGTGACATGCATGTGGGAAAGGAGGCAGGGAGGCCAAGGTTCACCTTTTAAAGCTGATGGGCTTTCCCAATTCTGGTTTGTTTTTTTTAAATCTCCTCCTCCAGGAAGCCTTCCAGGATTAAACCCACAGAACTCTAGTCACTTTTACTAGACTTCCCTTCCACATAGCAAGAGGCAGCTGCCCTGACCACCCAAGACTAAGGAGCCCCAGTTCCAAAAAACACAGTCAACAATGACAGTTATCATGTTGTTGGAGAGGTGTGGATCACCAAGATCTCTTTCTGTTTGGCTCTGACGTTTATGATGCATGTATGATTTTTTACAGGCAGATTTACCCTTTTGATTATACACTTCTGAAGGCAGCTACTAAGATGAATTTTTATTCTAGACCACGCTCCCCTGGGCATGTGGGGAGCTGGTCAGGACAAAACAGGCTACAGAATATCCTCCCACGGCAGTGGAGAGTTAGCGACACCAGCGTCAATGGGAGGAGGGAGAACAGGTTCTGAGGTCAAGGCTGCCCTGGCTGGTCCTGGAAGCTGGCTGGTGCGGACTGGGTGGGACGAGAGTAGGTGGAAAGTTCCTCCGTCTCTGCTCACACCCCTCCCTGCCACTCAGAGAGACCGACAAGGCTGGGGAGCTGTGAGAACAGTGTGGTGGTGCCCTGGACCACTTTCCCCAGGTGGAATCATCTTTTATCCTGGTGAGAACATGCTATAATCACAGCTATCTTCCCAAGTAACCAGTGCTTTCCAGCCCTGTAATTGGGCCACTGCTGGGGAGAGAGGACAATTTGGAAGTGACTTGAGGAACACAGGAGGGAGGGCTATTTTTCCGCTGTTGCAAGTCTGACTCCCACCCATCCCGCATGACTCCCCAGCCCCCAAGCCCATTCCATCCGTCTCTGGCCTGGTGAGGGGCATCTGAGTCAAAGGCTTGGCCCAAGCACATGTTTTATGTTCCTTAAAAGCCATGGGCTGCCAAGGGATCAGGACAGCTGATGACCAACGATATCAGGGAAACCACACCTGGGAGGTGCTGCCCACAACAAGGAACGTCAGCCTCAGGCATGGGAGGCCTGGACAGACCTGGTGAACGCAGTTGTCTAAACCACAGGGAGTCTGTAAATTAATCCCAGACTGCTACCCTACCAGACTTGTGTGTGTCCTGGAAATGCCAATATCATTCTTAGAAAGAAAGAAAAAGGAATGTAAATTTGACAAAAAGTGGGCACGTGTGTGTGTGTGTGTGTGTGTGTGTGTGTGTGTGTGTGTGTGTATGAGTATGTGTGTATGCATGCATGTATGTATGAACGTGTGTGTGTGTGTGTGTGCCTGCCCCGGACCTGTGTGTGAACACTGCAGGCAAGGACGCAGCTGGATGCATGGGCTCTGGACTCAGAGTCTCTGTCCTTGTTTGGTCACCTTTGATGAACTTGGTTCATCAACGCTGATGAACTTGGGCAAGTGCCTCAACCTGCTCTACCTTAGCTTCCTCAGCCGTAAGATGCAGATGCTAATAGTATATAACTCATGCGACTGTTTATTAAATGAGATAATATGTAGAGAACACATAATGCTTGGTATATGAGTTTCACTCAATAACTGTTAGCTACTCTTCTCATTTTTGTTTATTTATCCAGGTCAGTTGGCTGAAAAAGGTCACCTCTTCTTGACTTCAAATTGAGGTAAGCAGGAAGCCCTGAAGGTCACCAGACTTAAACCAAATCCATCCATACATTCAGTATGTATTTAATACAGAGCATGTACACAAGACCTGTGCCTTTAGGTCCATTCTCAAGTGCACAAGAAGGACCTTCATTGACACGCCATTCCTAGAGTCCATGTCAATGGGACCCTTTTATACATTCAACCGCCTTATAACAAGGTCCTTCAGATACATCATCAGCCAAAACCTTTAAAACTGGTCCAACCGACCCATCTCACGCTCTCCACGGCTTCACTGCAGATAGATGGTTGAGTCGATTGTAGAGCCCACAGCTTTAGCTTATTTTTGCCACCACCTGTTTCCCTTACTCCCAGATCATTGAATTGCCTGTTTTCACTCATTTACGTAGAGAGATATCTACATAAACGAAATCATTTTAATATCTTCTCTTTATTTGGTTGTAATTGCTCAGAGAGAGAAAAACATGTCCTTTCCTCCTGGGAGATGCAAACCTTTAGTATGATGGGTACAATGAGCAGAGGATTTCGGTGATACAATTGGTGATAATAATAATGAAATGCTAAATAATAATTACATCGGCAACAATACTATTGATGATAATGAGGAAGCTGGGACAGCCTCTGTCTTTTGCCGGACACTTACATATGCCAGGCACTAGGCTTCATCCTTCACTGGCATTAGCTCATCTAATTTGGGCACAGAAGCAGAACTGCCTCTTTGCTGCAAACTGAGCAAACTTTGCAAACGGGCAAACTGCCCATTCAGATGTAAGAGGTGTGTCCAGAAGCCCTGGCTGCAGGTCCAGAGAGCATATCCTCCTGGAATCCCAACCTCATTCCAAGCCTGCCCTTGGCATGGAACACCCCCCAATCCACTTTTCAATCATCCAGACACACACATGCCCCCTATGTAATTATCCCAACAAATGTGCTAAAGGAAAATAAACGCTGCAAGACTGTCTTATAAAAATAGCAAAATGCACAGCAAAGGCCTTCTCTGTATAATTCATGCAGGAAACAGGGAAACAACTTATCCTGATAAAATTGTGCTTTCTGTGAATTTGCTGATTACACACACACACACACACACGCACGCATGCACAGAGTGCCTCTGTATGGCTTGTATTTTGATAAGGAGATGAGGACAGCCCAAGTCTGAAGACTAGCTGTGCCCTGGGGGAGCTGTCAGCTGAGGACTGGGAATCTGAGTGGCTGGACTGGAGACCACTTTCTGGCAGCCTGGGCTTGTCTTCCAGTTCAGACTGTTCAGCTCCATAATCTTTAGCAAGTCGCTGTTACATGCCCATACCTGGGGAGCAAAGGGGTCACAGAGAGGAGTGAGAGTCCCATGGAGGAAGCAGACCCCTGAACAGATGAAAACAGGACCAGGTAGGTATGATCGTGATGCTGAACTGGTGGATCAGGTGGGCTCCTTGGAGGAGGGGTCTGAGTCTTGAAGGATGAGCATGGTGGCCAGGGTAGGAGAGTGAGGGTGGCATTCTTGGTAGAGGGAACACCCAGAGCAAAGGCGCTGGGCACCAGGAAATGGAGGGCGGACCGTTAGTTTGGCATCACCAAGGCACACAGTAGGGCAGGCAAGAGCTGGGGCTGGAGTGCTAAGAGGGAGCCAGAAAGGAAGGGAAGGCCCCAGCCACCTTGCCAAGCGACATTACCACTTGGCCACTGCCTAAGGTCTGCTCAAGTGTCACCTACTCAAGGAGACCTTCCCTACTCCCTGCCTCGACTAGATTAGAGCCCTCGCCAGCACTCTCAGCCCTCCTTGCCTTTCCATCATGGTGCTTCTAGCTCCAACTGGAATTATAGAATTATCCTGTGATTTGGGGTCACTGTCTCCCCGACTAGACACTGTGGCTCTTCTCTTCACCCAGTGCCTTGCACTGTTCCTGGTATATATGAGTCACTCAATAAATGCTTACTAAATGAATGAATGGCTAATGAATGGTTCTCAGTAACTCATCGTGGGATGGCCGGAAGGGGGCGAAACTGGAGACCAGCTGGAAGGCTAGTGGAATAACTTTGCCTGAAAGATGATAAGGGTCTGAAGCACGTCTACCTGGTGGGAAGGCAGAACAGCAGGCCGGTGTGGCTGGATCTAGGTGTGGGGGGAGGGAGAAGCTGTCTGGATAAACCCCAGGTTGGGCTTACTTCCTGGATAGGACAGGTGCTGGGCCATCTGCCGAAGTGAGGAATAAGGGCGAAGGAGCAGGGCTGGGGGAGAGAAGGGGTGGCATGAGTACATCACTGCCATGGTGAGCCTGAGCTCCCAGACATTCAGGACATCCCTTTCCTGGAAGCAGACCCTCTGACCCCTCTGGCCACGTCTGGCACGCCCTCCTCAGGCAGCATTAGCATCCATGCTGACCCTGCTGAAGCCAGACCAGCCCCACCCGGGGGCACCAGACTCCCCGGGGGAAGGCGGGTGCAGGCCTAGCCGACAAAGACTGCTGGTCTTAAGAGGATGAAAAGGACGTCTGCTGTATAAATGGAATTCAAGCAGACTCCCTGGACAGGCCGGCTGGCTGTTCCACACTGGTGCTCATTTAGAAACTTTCTCCTTCATTATAACCAGTCTGTGCCTAGAGGCAGGAGATGGGAGTGACAGTGCAACCATCTGAGGGACACGGCAAGAGGCAACAGCAGGGCAGGGATCCAGCTTTATTCCCAGGAATAGTCAAGGAGGAGGGGATTGGCTTCTAAATCCTGGGATGCGGCTCCCAGCCTGGAAATGGGTCCATCAGACTCGTCTTCCATGCCCTGGGCCGGCCTGAACACACACACACGCGCGCACTGCAGAGGAGCTGCGATGGAGGGCGGACGGGGTCTAGAGTGATTGCCCTGTCCCCATCCAGCCTGCTCATCCTGCCGAGCCAGTCTTTCTGAAGTTCCACAGTTGATCTCGCCACTCTCCTACTCAACAACCTTCAGTGGCTCCTCGTTGCCTTTGGGATGAAACTGACGTCCAAAGCCCAGGGTTCAAAGACCCCTTTAATCTGACCTCAACCCACCTTCCCAACATTTCAACTCACTCTCTCCCTCCCCGCATGAGGGCACTTCGCGGCAGCCCAGACGGTCTCCTCACTGACTTGAGTTCTCAGAAAAAGACAGAATCGTGGACAGTTAGGGCAAGGCCCAGAGAAGGTAAGTGATTTGCCTCGGGCCAGGGTCAGAGCCGAGTCTAAGGATGCCAGACACTATTCTCGTTCACGTAAGAACGTGGAACCCACCTTTAGTCATTTATTTAGCAAATGTTTATTAGGCACCTTCTATGTGCCAGGCTGGGCGCAAGATGCAACAGCAAACAAAAGTTGGGGAGCTACACAATCAATACAGATATAAGACAGGCGGTGATGAGTGCTGTGAAAAAGAACAACGAAGGCAAGGGGACGGAAAGCGATGGCAGAGAGGCACATTTCACTGAAGATGCTAACGGAAGTGGGTGTTTGAGCAGAAACCTGAAGGAAGTGAGGTTCCCCTGGAGGAAGCGTGGTTCAGGGGGAGGGAGCAGCAATCACAAAGGCCCTGAAGCAGCAGAGCTTTGGTGAGCTGGGAGGGAGGCGTGAAATGAAGAATAACGCCAACGACCTCAGAGAAGAAGTGTGGAGTACTCCAGCCAAGGTAAGGATGTTGGCGCTTACTCTAAGTGAGATGAGGTTCTGAGCAGTGGAGGGATGTGCGCTGACTTGGGTGAAGGAGGGAAGAGTCAGACAGACACATGCAGAGCGACAAGAGCACAGCAGCACTGGGACAGGGTCAGGGTAGTTTCCCCAGCTAGCTTCGCAAAGCAGGATGGTCAGGTGTTTAGGCAAGAGAAGTGTGTGTGAGTGTGTGTGTGTGTATGTGTGTGTTTAGTAGGGGAGAAGGAAAGAGAATAATAGGGAAAAATAATACCCAAGATGTATTAAGGACTCAGTATATGCCAGGAACCGTGTTAAGTATTAATTCATCTAATATTCCATTCCCCCATTTTACAGATGACAAAATGGAGGCAAAGAGAGATGAATTTGTTTGAGACCATGCTACTAGTAATAATCGAGTGGCACATAAACCCAGGCAGTCTGGCTATAGAGCCTGCATTTCTAACCACCACAGGATGTCACAGCGTAGAAAGTGTTCCAGGTGGAAATGAGAGGGGCAAGGCGAATAGGGGGGATCCTGGTCAGGCATCTGGAGCGAGGAGGGCTTTGGCACTTTCCCTTCCTTTGAACAGCATCCTAGAGTTAAGGAAGTCCAGCCCAGGGCAGGGTCAGAGGTGCTGTGTGTGAGTGGATGAGGTCACGTCTCAGCCCCAGGGGGCTTAGAGCCTGAAGGGGCTCCCAGCTGCACCTACACCCCAATTGCCTTTAGATCTTGACTACTTAAAGTGTGGCCCCCAGACATGCAGAGTTGGCATCACCAGGGAGCTCACCAGAAAAGCAGAACATCAGGCCCTTGCCCAGACCTCCTGATTCAGGATGTGCATTTCAGCAAGATCCTCAGGAGATTTCTTGTAGACCCATTAAAATTTGTGAAGCCCTGCTCTGGTCTCAGGCCAAACATGATTTCAAGAAATCCTGCTCTGATGGTCCCCCACCCCCACAAGATCTCAACCTACAATTTTATTCTCTCAAAGCAGCTTCAAACCCTCCTTCATAGCACGGACCACATTGTCATTCAATCGTTCTCAAAGTTGCTGTACATCGTAATTATCTGGGGAGAGTGAAATACCCGGAGGGTCAGCTGCCCCCCTGGACAATGAGATCAGAACTGAGGTAGTAGGTTTTTTTAATGTCCCCTCACCCCCAATGCCTCAGTGTTTCCATTGTACGATCAAGTCTTTGAACCCTTGATGTAACCAAATACTTCATGTCTCTCTCCTTTGAGAAAAGTCCCAGGAGAGCAGGGATTACATCTGCCCCATTTACTGCTGTTCTCAGCTTCTGGAACAGTACCTGGCACAAAGGAGGTGCTCAACGAAAACTTCTCAAAGGAAAGCAGGAAGGAGGAGGGGGAGTAGGAGGGAAGGGTATCCTCCTCTGACAAACCTATCTCGGAAGAGCAGCAGCTGCCGCTATTTCTGGGATAAAAGAAGAGCAGAGTCGCTGCGCAGATGCTGACCAACTTCACTCGTAACAGCCGACCACGTGGGGCCCCTTCTCACTCACTACAGGCGCCCGGGAAAGCAAATAGTCCGGCTGGGTGTCGGCTCTGCCTCTCACCAGAGGGAGCGGCCCAGGATGAAGACTCTCAGCGTGGAGAGGGGAACAGGAGGCCTGGTGCCTGCTGTCTGTGGGGTTCCCTTCGAGGCCCCTTTCTGTCTTAACCACTCCCTGCACACAGTGATGTGACACAGGTCCTCTACGTAAGATGGCTTGGGATGCACCTGGGCCCAAACCTTCGACCCAGCTCCCAAGGGCTGGGATCCTGGCTCCAGATTCACTCAGGTTTCTGCATGGAAACAAATCAGGACCTTGTTTAACACCAGAGTACACATTACTTTTCCTCTCCCACTAAAGCAAATTTCTCTCCCATCCCTTCTGGAGAGGTTCATTTAATAGTGTGGGAAATGAAATGTCAACAAGAATTAGAACAAGTGGCATCGTAATTCCCAGCAGATGACAGGCAGCCAGGGGCAGGCCGTCTCCGACAGCCCGAGCCGGAGGCAGCCAGCCTGGGAGACCCCAACCCCAGTTCCGGAAATGGGAACCTCTAGGCAACCCTCTCCCTGCCTGCAAGCGGAATATGGTCTTTGAGTTCTGACAGCAGAACAGAAACTGCCTTTGACACAGGTAGCAGATTTCCTCTGACACACAATTAGCAATGACAAGTGTTCCCTGGGGCTGGACCCAAAAGCTCCATCAGTCAGCCCATCAGAGGTCACGTGGATGGGGAGTTGGCCTGCCCAGAGCCTCGACCTACTACCAGGAATCATCAGCTCACCTTGCCTGGCATCGGCCTGATGCTGTTCACAAGGCCCCTGCATCTGTCAGCTCATCTGCCCTGGGGGCTCGGAAGTGTGAGAGAAAAATGTCTCTGCCCTCTGCCCACCTGGACCACAGAGGGCAAAAGCCAGGCTCACTTAACTTGATCATGGAAATAATGAATGTTGATTGGAAGCTTACCACAAGTTGGATCCTAGGCTAAGAATGTTATGTGTATTATTCTTTTTAGTCTGCTCATTCATTCAAACACATATTTATTGAGTGTCTACTATGTGGCAGGCACAGTTCTAGGGACAGCAGTGAAAGAACAGACACAAATAGCAGCAAAGTGCTATGGGGCGATGGTGGACCCATGCCCAGTGCAGTGGGGACACCAAGGACGAAGGGAATGTTAATGTATATGTGTGAGAGAGAAACGGCGGGGAGTCTTGGGGAGGGTCAAGAAGGGCTCCCAAACCCCTGGTGTGAGATGGTGTTCAGGTGGTGGACAGGGGCAAGGTGTTTCCAGACAGAAACTGAACAGGGTAGAGAGCCACCATTCCGTATATCCCGTGGCACTGAGCCCAGGGCCGGGAGCAGGTTGGTGCTCTCCGTGGTACTTACTATGTAAACAAGATGGGAGAGATGCTGTCTGCACCCTTCTAGCCCTCAATGGAAGAAGGCAGCCAGACTCTCACTGACGACCGGTAGAGGTCCCCAGTCCAGGCCTGCTGGGATTCACCCTCCAGTCTCCAGGACCCTCTGGTTTAGCGCATGCCTGTTTCCTCCTTATCTAACTTCCTTGTAATACTCCTCCATAGACTGGTAGATCATTATTAAATACCAAGAAGTGAGAATTCAGAAGGTTACGCTGCTCTTTGTATTTGTAAAGGGCTTATCCACACCCTGGCAGAGCTGTTGTTTGTCCCTACACCCCACTCTGCACGGGAAACAAATCACGGGGACCCCAGTGGACAGGCAAGGCCGAGGAGACAGCTGTTTACTGGTAGATGCATAATTTACTTAACCAATCGATAACAAATACGTAAGATAGGGCTGTATGAGTCAGGAACTCTGTTAGGCTCCGTGGATACAATGGCAAATTGAGGACAAGTCCCTTTCTCCCAGAGGCACTGAGGCTGTATTGCAGGTAAGTGACATGATTTGCCCAATTTCTGTGTTCTGGATAATCATTTGTTAATTCATTCAACATGTGAGTCATTGCCATGTGTCATGAGCTGTTCTAGGTGCTGGGGATTCAGCAGTGAAAAAAACAAGGTTCCTGCCCTCATGGAGCTTACATTCCAGCAGGGGAGACAAGCAATGCATAAACAAAACATTTGTCCAACACTTTAAGGTTTATAACACACTTTCTCCAACATCATCCCAGTTCTTGCTTCAGTTCTGTGATAATTGTATTTTTGTTATTCTCTTTTAATAGATGAAGAAATAAAGACTCAGAGAGGTTAAGTGACTCACCCTAAATCACACAGCTAATAACCAGTGAGAGCAGGACTCAAACCCCAGTTTTCAGACACATGAGATCATGTGTTCTTTAGGCAATACTCTGGCAGGACAATGGTGTTACCAGAAGAGCTAAAGGGAGAAGGGGTATTTATAGTGGGGGCTTTCCTTCATCTATCTGGGACTTCCAAGGAGGATACTGAGGTTTGGAAAAACTTGGCTTTTTCTCATAATGGCTGACAAATGACCTATGGTAGACCAGATGTCTAAGAAATCACAGGGACCTATGAAATCCTGGGCTGGAATGATACTTGTTGTTTGATTGGTTTTTTGTTTATTTGCTTGTATTATTTTGTTATGACAATCCTTGTTTTGTATACGATGACATTTCTCCAGTGGAGACTGTGTATGTATGTATGGGAGAGGCAGGTAAGCAGACAGGGAGAAGTGAGGAGAGACAGAGGGTAATGGCCTGACCTCCAAGGAACCTTGTTCAGCCACCTCTCACTCCTTCCACTAACATTGAGCAAGTTCCCAGTGCGCCCTGGTGTCGAGAAAGCACAAGGCAAGGCCTGTCCACCTGCTCTGCAGAGGCTGCCCACCAGGCCCGCTGTACACGTGGGTTTGCCTGTGCCCCTGCCACGTGTCTGGTGGCTGAGCAGGTGCCCTCAGACACCTGCTGAGGTAAGGGCAGGTGAGGGCAGAGGCTGAGGGCACCTGCTCAGCCTCTACAGAAAGATCTATTTCAAGGCACTGGCCTGGTGCTGGGCATGGGGCTCCCGTGCCAGAGATGAGCATTGTTCCCATCTGTAAATGGCTCCAGCTTTTGGAAAAGCAGCCACAGACGAGAGCTTAGCAGCAAACAGATCACTCCCCGCCGAGCCCGCGATTCACCAGGGCAGAGAGGGAGGTGCCAGGGAGGGGCACGGAGCTCTGGCCCACACTTAGGATAGAATTTATTTCTTCTCCTCTGCATAGCCTGTCGGGCTATTCTGCTAGTTCTTCCACTTATTTTATTTTTTTTCCCCAGGGTTGGAGAGAGTTTCCATCCCAGCTGTGCAGGGCATTTCCCCAGAGAGGCTTAAAGACCCTCAGACCAATTAGCTGGAAGTCTGTAACCAGGGTCTTTTTTACTCTCCCTTCTCAGCAAGCAGACTTCTCCCCTCTGGGAATGGGCCTCCCTACGGCCAGTCCAGGTTTACTGTGCATGCAGGAGAGGGGAAGCATGGGGTGTGAGGAAGGGAAAGGGGGAAGAGATGAGGGAAAGGGCTTCTGGAAGGCAAGAGGAGGAGGAGAGGAGAAAACAGAGAAGAAAGGCAAGGAAACGTGGAGAAGAAAACAAAAGGGAGAAGGGTTTGTGCTATTTCGGTGATCTGTGCCTTGGGGCCTTAGTGTCATACTGCAATGTAGGCAGAAAATCACAACAAGCATTTCTGAGCCTCATTCTGGGCATCTAGCACTGTGGGAGATGCACAAGTGTGAAACGCAGCCTACACCCCAGAGGGGTTTATGATCAAGCAGAAGGGTCGGTCTGAGCATCGCATGTTCAAGGTCCAACTTGATACAAATAAAAACGTTTTCATCGGAAAGCTGGAAAATCTGGTGACAGTCAGAACCGGAGTCACCATCGCTCACCTTGGGGTGAGTCTGGGCCTGCACAGCGGGGTGAGTCTGGACCAGCACTGGACCTCCCTGTGCCTCAGTTTCCCTTCTGTAAAGTGGAGATGATACATGTCTTGATGCCCTTACATGGACATGGGACCCCTCAAAGGAGACCCGGTGGGTGAAAATAAATTCTAAAGTAAATTCTAAAGCTGGACTGAAATGTAGGAAACACAGAGCAATTAAGGGCTGGATACCGAGGCACTGAGGCCACTCAGAGGGTGGTCAGAGTCCTGGGGGCCAGAGCATTGGGCTGGGCTGGGAAAGAGAAACAACCAGTTTTCGAAGAGAAAAGGGAGGCTGGTGAAGGCAGGGGAGAGGACACCAGATGAAAGGCATGAGGTGGGAATATACTTATTTGTGGGGAAATTAAAAAATAGTTCTCTGGTTCTTTTGCTTGCTTTCTCTGCCCTCCTTCTCCCACCCTGGTCATTTTAGGCGACTCTTTCTGCCTTGAATAGGCTTCTATCCTCCCACCCTTCTTTTTGATGAACTTTTACTAAGATTTCAGGTTTTTTAAAGATGTCATTCCCCAAAAAGGCCTTCCTGATTCCCAAGGATGGGTGATCCAATATACCTTAAGCTAGTGTTTAGTTCTAAACATTTTTACTATGACCCCAAATAAATATATTTTACATTACCAGACACACACACATATCAATATATAAAATGGAAACAAAGTTTTAAAGAAACATTTTCCCCTCATTATGGCTGTGATCCCATAATATCATTCTGTGATCTTTTTCTTCTGCTCTATTTAATTTTTAAAAAAATGCTGGTTGTGACCCACTAAGTTAATTTCATGACCCACTAACGGGCTGGTCACCCGCTGTTTGACAACACTGCCTTTCTCCTTCTCTCCCGTACCGCATTCATGCCCTGGATCACCAAGCACATCTGCAGCCCCCGCCTGACTGCAAACCCCCCGAGGACAGGCATTTCCTCATGCTCTCTCCTGGACCCAACCGCAGCTCGATGCCTGATGCCCAGGAGGTGCTTTAAAAACACTGAATGGATTAGTTATTGAATGGAGGGTTATCTGGCTGGAGCAGAAGAGAATAAAATAAGAGTGGAACAGAATGAGGGCCTTGAAAAGTGGGCAGATGAAGGTGAATTTTGAGAGAACATGTGAGGGCAGCAGGGCAGCAGTCGCAGGCTGGAGAGGAGGAGGGCGCTGGCTGCAGGGGCCACGAGGAAGGGTCCATCCTTGCAGCCACTTGAAGGGAGAGGTGACAAGGCTTTAAGGCAGAGAGCTCTAGGTGTGGCCGAGAAGAAGTGGCAAAGAGGACCCCAAGTCTCTGGCCTGGAGGCAAGACGCCCTGCGATAGCTGTCCTGCCCAATCACTAGAGCTTAGTAAAGACCCACAGCCGCAGCTTATGTTTCTTGACCACCTACCGTGTGCAGGCACTGTACCAGATGCTTTGCGTACACCCACTATTTACAACCACAGACCCGAGTAACCCACCCAAGCTCACACAGCTGGTGAGTGGCCCAGCCAGGACTTAAGTGGGATCAGTCCGAGTCCACGGTGCATACGCTTTCCCGTGCACCACCTTGTCCACACCCCAGTCCTCACCTCTGCCTCCTGTTCATCAGTATCTATGGCTGACACAGTCTAGGAGCCCTTGATTTCTTCAAAATTGGGAATCACGTGTAATCAGGAGGGCAGTAGATAGGTGTATGGCGAAGGGTTGGATGGGGCAGGTGTGGTGGAGATGGTCTCTGTGTTGACCACCTTAAGTGTGGGAACGTCCAAGGGATGACAGCAGGGCATTCACACATTCATTCTTTCACTCTTTCAACAAACATTTATTGAGTGCCTACTATGTGCCTGGCACTGGCCAAGGTGCTAAAGGTACAATGGAGAATGAAGTCCCTGCCCTTGTGGAGTTCACATTCTAGAGAAGCGGGGAGCCAGATGGTTATCAAATAGATATAGAAAATTGTGCCAGGAGACAATGGGTGCTGAGAGACAGGTGAAGCAGGGCTGGAATTAGGCCACTGCCAACAGGGCAGTCTGCGGAGGTCTCTTGAGGAGGTGACATTTGAACAGAGACCCAGGGAAAAGCTCCACAGGAACATGCACAGTTGCAGGGAGGGAAAATAAAGAAGCAACAGCAAGGAGAGTCAAAGAAAACCCATGAAAGAGAAGGGGAGCCTCCAGAAAGACAGCAGGGGGTTTGGTAGAGAGGAGAGAAGGTTTCAGGAGCCAGGAACAGCAGGGAAGACATGAGTGTCCTCAGTGAAACACTGAGATTATTGACAAAACACTGCCAAGCCAGTGCCGCAATCGGTCAGGGCACACCTGCATCCAGGCCCACAGCCCCGGCCCTGGGAATTGTGGGATCTTCCAGGAGCACGCCTGGTCCATCTGCAGGGCACAGCCACTGTCTCCAGCCTCTGGGAGTCAGTCACAGGGGTCAGGAGTCAGGGCGAGGAGGAGAGAGCTGTTCTCAGCCTGAACTGGGGCATCACTGCCCTCTTGAAGCCTCTTAGGAGGAGGCTGCTTGTGGTGTGTCTGGGAATCTCTGCTTTCAAAAGGATCCCACCACACCCTTGCAAGGGCAGGGCTGACTTTGAAGCCTCTTCCACAAACCCGGGTGTCCTCTCCCCCAAACCTGGGTGTCCTCTCCCCCTTCCTCTGCCTCTCACTCTCCCATGTAGGGTCTAAGAAGAGGAGAAGGAAACCCTGGGGCTGGCCGACAGGGTGACTCATCCCACCCGAGCCCATGCTTCACCATCTCGCATCAGAGTTTGCAGCTCCTGGCATCCCGATGAGGGTAAGACGTTTCTGGAGCTCGGCTACCATTTCCTTGCCTTCCTTCTCCCCTCACAGCCAAGGTGGCTGGAAAAGGAGGGTACATCCCACTTGGCTTCTCCCATTCACAGGTCCCTCCTTCCCAGAGGGAGATGCTGAATGCGGGATCGAAGCCTGCCCGAGGCCATGGTTAATGCTAAGAGAGAACCCAGAAACTTCCATGCTTGCCTCCTTCTCTTCGCAACAAGTGCCTCCTAACCACCCTCAGGAGGGTTAAAAGGCCAGTGGGAGAGAGACAGACAGACAGGGACACAGAGACAGAGAGACAGAGAGAGAAGTCTGGTTCCCTCCCCTCAGCTCTTCTTTTAGAAGGAGATCCTCCCCTTAAGCCATGTTCCAATGAAAAAGAAAATAATAATAACAATAGCAACAAGAGCGCTTTATTGAGCACTTACTATATTCCAGGCATTATTCTAAATGCTTTATAGGAACAAACTCATTAAATCCTTAGGAAACCTGATAAGGTACCCTATCCCCACTGTATACAAGAGGGAACAGAGAGGCTAATTAACTTACTCAAATCTGGTGTAACAGTATGGTGGACTTCTTTAATCTCGGCTTCAGATGAAACTCTACATCTCCAGTGAAGTGCAAGACGAGCATGCAGGATCCAAACTGTCCACCCACCCCGGCCATCAGTGAGTCAGGGAGAGAGTAAGAACAATGGGGCTGTTGGAGGTGGAAGAGGGGCGCTGAAGAGAGGAGGTGGTGTATTCTGCCTGCTCCCCGTTCAGGTCAAGCCAAGAGTGAGGGGCTTGAAGGGAACCTCTCAGGGAGTTTTACATGGGTCCTCTGAACTTGGGAGACACGGAACACTGGTGTCTAATTCAGGCCTGAATAATCTACAGGGAAAGTGATGGACGTGCTCACTGGTAGCTTGGACGGTGGAGCAAAGGAAAGTGGCCTCACAGGTATCCCAGGTTTCCAGGCAAAGGAGCACTTCCTGTGGTCGGGGGTGGACACCGGCAGGGAGAGAGCCTGCCTAGAGGGCGGTGGGCCCCGCAGGGACGTGGTGGGGTCCCCAACACTCAATGTTGAGAAAGGAGTTGAGCGCCCATCAGGGAGAGGGCATCACATACAAGAGGGGAACTGAGGGTGCTTCCTAGTGACTGGGTGGGGCAAGGGTCTCCAAAGAACCTTGAAAGTGCTCCCCAGAAAAGTCCGCTTTACACATCTCCTGGGCCCAAAGAACTCATAAGAACTTCCATGCCCAGCCCCCCGGACCTCCTTTTCCAACTGCCCTAACCTGGGAAGAGAGAAGGAGAGGACCCAGGAGGGGGTTTCCTCTGCCCCCCAGACCCACCGTCTACCCTTTCCTGGCTCCAGCTGGAGGCCGACCTCTGTGGACTGAATCAGCAGGCTCCATGCCTTCCAGCAGGAGGCACTGTGGACTCACAAGCCTGGAGGATGTCAGGCCCTCTGCCTCTGCTCACCGGTGCCCCTCCCCTCGGGTGGCCCTATCCATATGGCTCCTTCCCTTAGTTCCAGTAACTTCTCCTTCCCCTGGCACCTGCAGGCCCTGCCGACACCTTTGGAAATAGTCCCTTTATGAAACTCCCCTCAACTTTCCTGCTTTTGAGAGCCTGTCAGACCTGGACTGACAGAAGGGAAAGAGAAAAAAGCCAGTCACATCCACCACCCTATTTCTACCAGCAGCACTCAGATCGGGGACGGGAGATGACGTCACTGGGTGGGCTTTAAAGTTGTGATGATTGGACTGGGCTGGACACAGTAATGATGGAACTGAGGCTGTTTGTGTTACCTAAACATGACCTGGAAAGTCATGGGATCTGGCCCAGATTTCATCCAGGGCAGCAGAAGAATCAGCTCCACTGAATAAATTCACAGGGACAGTGGAGATAAAGTAAAGCTGCTTTCTCATCGCACCGGGGGTTGCGCTTGGTCAAGGCCCAGCTATTCTCACAAGCGCTGGAGCTTGGAATTCCAGCCCAGGCGGTCCGACTCCAGAGCCTGTGTCCTAACTCCTGTACAGTTTCCTGCAGGGCTGGTCCTCGTAGATGTGAGAATTTCTTTAATTTTCAATGACTATCTCACGCAGGAGACCTAGACACCTAGACATCTCCAGCTCCTTCCTTCAGAATTCCATCCCTCGCTTCCGGATTTCTAATCTAAGCCCACCTTTTGGGGGCATTTCCTTTGGTTTCTCTAGGGAGGAAACTGACCTTCGAGCCAAAGGCTTTGAGCCAAAGTACTTGTATAGAGTGTTTGTGAGATGGGCCCTCCTCTCGCACAGCTTAATACCAGCAATTCTGCCTTTGATGTCGACCTGGAGAGCAGTGTCTGGCGATGGCCCTGGGGTTACCCTCAGCTTGGTCAAGATGCTCCTGAATGATTGGCATGCCAGCTTTCCCAACTCCAGGTCTTTCTTCCCTCTACCTAGACTCTCTATATTCCCTTCATGTCCTGTTGTGACCCTCCAGGGCCTTCCCTAAATACCATCCACTCCAAGAATCCTCCACGGCATCCGTGGAAGGGTAACTCACCCCTCCTCTGTGATCCCCTCTGCAGGGTCTCAGCCACACTCCTAATACCACTCTCACGCTGTGTCGCAACGATCCATCTACACGCTCATCTCCCTCACTGGGCAGTGAGCGGCTCAACAGAAAGTTCATCTGTATTTAACAGTTTTCACATCTTCGGTGTCCAGTATGAGGTCTGACATGTGAAGGCTCAATAAAGGTTTTGAGAATAAATGAATGAATGAATCAGTGAGAGGATGAATTCCTTTAGCTTTTGAATCAAATGAACTAAACAGGCAATGTTTATTAAACACCCTCTACATGGCCATCACTGTGCTAGGCACTGGGGGACGTCACCTCAAGGATAAAGGAACCATTTCTGCCCTTGAGAAACAATCTGGCCAGGGAGACAAAGGTAATTAACACACACATAGTAGTAGCGTGGTAGTAACAACAACTGGCACTTATGGAGTGCTTGCCCTGTGCCAGGCTCTTCTAAGTGAGTCATCAGGTGGTAACTCATCTTAACCCTCATAATCTATGAAGAAGGGGCTGTTATTATCTCTAATTTATGCATGAGGAAACTACAGCTTATAGCCCCCTCCCCTCCACCAGCTAGGAGGGGCCATACTGAGTTCCACACGTGTAGGACAGACCGCAAAGGTTGCAGGAATAAAGGGAAGAGGGAGATGCTTGTGGGCAGGAGTAGTCAGGGAACGTTTTGAGGGAGACGCAGGATCTGAGCTGAGTCATGAATCCCCATCCCCCAAACCTTTTTTCCCACCCTGCCGGGGTCCAGGACCCTCATCCCCATGCATCTGGAGCCCTGCGGGAGACCACTGAACGTTAGATGACTTTGTGAGGGCACTGGTATCATTAGCACTCCTGGGGTGGCTGGTGCCCCAGCTCCTGCCAGGAGCCTCCCCAGCTCTGGAGCCCGAGGGGGCAGGAACCCACAGCAGCTGCTGATTAATTTCCACTGACAAGAGGTTGCGTCTTCTGCAAGCACGGTATTAAATAGCTCCTTTTGATCATAATTAAGTTTCTCTCCGGCTGATGCTATAAATAGCCATGCCCTATTGATTGGAGGGTCTGGGCTGTGAGCTCAGCATCCTCCGGGAGCCTTTCCAGGCTTGGCCTGGGCTCCCGAGTCCCACTTTTCTCTTCCTGACACGCAGCATTCCTAAATTCAAGGGCAGGTGCAGCCAGACACCAGGCTTGAGTTCGGCTCATTTTTTCAACCCTCCTCTACCCTCCACTGGCATTCCAGCTGAAGCCAGGGTTGACTCACTGGGTTACTTGGCTTCCTAGACAGAGACCTCAGTGAGCAGGATACCTGACGTCTCCTCCTGGCCCCTCAGGACCTGGGCTTTCCCCTCTCTCAGCAATGGGGACAATATCCCTGGCCCTCTCTGCCCTGCCTGGACACCTCCCTATTATACCAACAGGGAAACTGAGGCCCAGACGAGGGAAGATCCCGCTCAAAGTCTATAGAGGAAAAATAAACTCACAACTAGGTTGTCTCTTCCTCCTTCTCTTCCTAAAATAAAACCATTCTTGTTTTTCCGTACTCAGTGCAATGTCTAAGAGAAGATGAGAGGAGGGGCTTAGGGCCTTCAAATCCCAGGGTCACAATAGTGAGGGAGGGAGGCATCCAGAACAAAGCAAACTGATTACGACACCGGCCAACATATAGTGGTGAAAAAAGTGCCAGTGGGGCTTCCCCGGTGGCGCAGTGGTTAAGAATCCGCCCGCCAATGCAGGGGACACGAGTTCGAGCCCTGGTCCAGGAAGACCCCACATGCCACAGAGCAACTAAGCCCCTGCACCACAACTACTGAGCCTGTGCTCTAGAGCCTGCAAGCCACAACCACTGAGCCCACGTGCCACAACCACTGAAGCCCAAATGCCTAGAGCCCGTGCTCTGCAACAAGAGAAGCCACCTCAGTGAGAAGCCCACACACCGCAACGAAGAGTAGCCCCTGCTCGCCGCAACTAGAGAAAGCCCGTGTGCAGCAACAAAGACCCAACACAGCCAAAAATAAAAATAAATAAATTTTTTTTAAAAAGTGCCAGTGGAACTCTCTCCTTCTCCCCAACTAGATGCCCACCAGAGTCACTTCCCAGAAAGCAACAAGGTTCTTTCTCCAGGACTTCTGCCAACACCCTAGATGCCCCCGCAATCACTAAACACACACACAGCGCTGCTGCCTAGCCCTGTTTTGTTCTGCCCCACTCTAGGGACATAATGGGCTAGGGATGAGACAGTACGGTAGAGAGGAAAGGTCTGGCTGAAATTGCCAGGATTTGCATGATCCCACCTCTGCCACCAACTAGTGCTATGGTCATCTAGAAAATAAGTGGGTAGAATGAAATGACCTTTCAACTCCCAGTTCTTTTTTTTTTTTACTTTTTATGTTACATTGGAGTATAGTTGATTAACAATGTTGTGATAGTTTCAGGCGTACAGCAAAGTGATTCAGTTATACATGTACATGTACCTATTCGTTTTCAAATTCTTTTCCCATTTATGTTGTTAACATAATATTGAGCAGAGTTCCCTGTCCTATACAGTAGGTCCTTGTTGGTTATCCACTTTAAGTATTGCAGTATGCACATGTCAGTTCTATAAAGTATAATTCTAAGTACAAAAAGGGTATGTACACACGTGCGCCAGGAAAGGAGCGTGGAAGTGCTGATGCTAAGTTTTCATTCTAGAGTAAGATGTTGCTTAGGCCCCCAACGAGAGCATCTGCAGAGGGCCAGTGCTGGTGTCAGGCTCCTGTCCTCCGCTCTTTACGGCAAACCACAGCTCTTGGACCAAATCTGTTCCATCTCCTGATTTTATAAATAAAGTTGGCACACAACCACGCTCATTCGTTTACCTATTGTCTGTGGCTGCTTTTGTGCTACAACAGCAGAGCTGAGTAGCTGCAACAGAGAAAGTATGGCCCACAAAGCCTAAAATATTTATTTTCTGGCTCTTTACAAAATAAATTTGTCGATTTCTGCTAGGGCATGTCAGTGAGTGGGGAGGAGGGAGAAAAGGACTCGCTCAGTGGAGGTCAGGAATACAAACCTGGGGAGATCCTGGGCAGTGCAGGCTGCCTACTCCCCACTGTCCTGTGAATCAAGTTTTAGCAGGGCACATGGATAAGGACCCTTGGGTCCCTGGGGGGACCCTTGAGTCCCTGCCCAGTGACCTGGCAGCCTGGAGATAGGCTGTCCCCAAACCACCCAATACACATATGCACAGAGATACCCAGTCGTGCAGGTGCGTGCATATGTGTATGCACCTACACACACACACACGTGGCTGGGGTAGCTAGGTTGGGGCAGGTACTTTCATCCTGAGCGTGTGACAGGGAGAGGGTCCTAATCCATCTTGTATACAGGCATCCAACCTGACCAGGCTGTGCACATCCCTGCCAGCGTCCCATGGCTAATCTGCTCCAGAAACCTCTCCAATCCCCTGCAGAGCCCCGAGCTGAGGCCGGAGTAGGAGAGAGCCTGGGGCCTAATCGGCAGTGCCCAGGAGCAGAGCCGTTCCCTGGGAAGAGTGGGAAAAGTTGGTCACCAACGAACAGAGCAGACTGGAGGCCCTGCGAGCTTCACTTAGCAATATGACGTATGAACAGACAGCGAGCTGCCGGGGAACTGGGGAGCAGGAAGCGGCTGGAGGGTGGGCAGAGACATTGAGTAAAATCAGCACTGATGAAATAAAAACACACTGCCGGTTAGCCTGTACTCTGTGCTCCCCACAACGGTCCCGGCTTGGGCTGCTCAGCTTGGGGTTTGGGGTGCTCCCCATTCTTCTCTACCCTCTGGAGCTGGCAGGCCCACTCTGTCTAGCCCTGTCCTGGCGGCCAGCATTTCACAGCAGCCCTTGATCTCCACCCCAGAGCCTCCAGCATCCATCTGGCAGGCTGTGGGGGGCTTTGATGGTCTTCTCTTCCTCAACATGAAGCTGATCTGGTTTTTCAGGGTAATGGCAGGCAAACAAAATCTCCCGATTAGTTTTCACACGCGGCCGCCCGAGGCCATACGCTGTGTTCTCCAGCTCTGCCATTATGCATGTTGCTTGTAATTGCTTTAGAATGACACTCATCAGGTTCTATTTTATCACCCAATGATAGATCCATAGAGGGGAAGGGATACACACACTCATAGATGAAGCCAGACTGCATAACGGTTAGGTAGAGTGATCCGAAATTCCAAGAGCTAGACTCTGTCCTCTTGCCTCAGTAGAGAACGTGTTGCATTCGCTGTGATTGCTTTCGCGTATCAAAGCGAGGTGAGGCAGCCAGTGGTGGATTGACTGGCCCATGCTTCTAGAAGCACGTTCCCATGCTAATCCCGCTCCCTCTAAACTTTCCACAGAACCCTCAGCCTTCTCGGCTATAATTACCCAAGGGATGAAGATTTCTTTCCAGGAGCAAAAGACAACTATAAACAGAGAGGGAGAGATAGTTATTCTTCTGTATTTAAACACTCCACCTCGAGCACGCTAAGGTGAACAGCCCTCCGTTCCTGCCACCCTGGGTCTTCCTGTGACTCCCATTGCTCCAGGAGGCTCACTCCATCCACCACTTCCCACCCTCAGCAGGTGGGGCCTCCGTCATTCCCAAAGGTCACAAGGGTGGGAAGCTCCCAGGGGCCTCTGAAAACTGAGCTGCAGACATGCTAACTTCACTTACTGACTCCTGTGTCCTGGGGCCAGTGGGGGTGGGAATATCTATATTCTCTCCCTGCCCACTGCTGGGAAGGTGGGTAAACCTAAGAGACCGCAGCTGTGACAAACGAACCAGAGCATCCTCTGTGCCAACACTGTCCCCGCCAGGTGCTCTGCGGCAGGTACGAAGTAGAACACAGAGAGCCCTGAGGGGTAGAAATGGTTGGGTGTGAGGTCCCTGTGGTCAAATGGTCTCACAGTCCTAGCAATGTCTCCCTTACCCACTTTGGACCAAACCCCTCCATGCCCCACTGCTAGGACCTGCATCCTCTCCCCGAGCTGGCTTCTCAGCAGACCCCAAACAAATCCTCCAGTACCCTGCAGTCCATAGCTATTTAGGGCTTAAAATCTGGGCCCAGAGAAAATCAAGAAAATATCCCAAAGCCAAAGATCCTTTCTTGCTAAGGATGCTGATCCTCACGGTGCTTGAGAAAGCCCCACTTAGCAACCTTGAAGGGGATAGTTCATGGTCCTCAGTTACCTTCCAAACAGAGAAACAGGATCCTCCATGGCGTGGGGACACCACAGGAGGCAAAGACCAGCCAAGGCTAGGCACTGCTTCCTCCCCTCCCCAGAGGACTGGTCAGAACATGGACCTCTGTAGCTCCCTCCCTTAGCCCAGAAAGTTGTCAGGTAGAAACACTGGAAGATCCTTGGGGAAACCTGGGGCCAGAGGTGGGGTGGGGGGAGAAATCCCATGTTGACACCCCCAGGCTGAGACAGGGGGAGAAGCTTGAAGCATCAATGCTACAGTCACGTATGCAAAACTGTCTCAATTCTAGGAGAGACACGGGCTCTCAAACACCTTCTCATATGAAGACGGGAACGAGCTTACATCCCTGGGGACGGACGGGGAGAGAACAGAACAGACTGTTTCCAGAGCACTTTCCCATCAGCACTCATCTCTCTATATCTTAATGAGGAGCCCGAGGGGAGCCTGGGGCCTCAACGGTGGAGCACGTTAGTGAGTGATTGGGGGAACCCCATCCAAATTCCTGCTTCCCTCTCTAGGGAAGCCCCCCAGGTCATGCCTTGCCTCCTCCTTCCTGCCAGAGTAATGGGGTGTTAGCCTGGGAGCCTGGGGAGGGGGCACAGATAAGGCAGCCTGGACCCTGTGCCTTGCCCTGGGGAGGAGGGAGGTCCTGTGGAGGGCGATGCTCGCTCTGCCCGGGGACCTGGGCTACAGCCCGGCCTACTT
This sequence comes from Neophocaena asiaeorientalis asiaeorientalis, assembly GCF_003031525.2. Lineage (NCBI taxonomy): Eukaryota > Metazoa > Chordata > Mammalia > Artiodactyla > Phocoenidae > Neophocaena > Neophocaena asiaeorientalis. Next base: position 496,871 of record NW_020175191.1, read on the forward strand.
TGCTGCTTCCTGGCCCACCTGCCAGGGGCCGGCAGCCAGGATCTCGGCTAGCCACAGAGGGCCTGTCCACCTGCACTCGTCACACACACAGTGGGCGTCCTCAGCTGCCCCTCCAAAAGCAAAAACTGACGCCAGCGAGGCCATTGTACTCCGAGCAGCCCCGTCACCCCCATCAGACTCAGTTGGCACAATGTTTCCTGGTCTTTGTTGAATGTGTCCAATTTCCTGACCAACTCCCTGATAAATAATCATTTCCTCGTTCACTCCAGGCAGCTCCAAGCGAGCGAAGGGCAGAGGCTGCCTTGATGGGGACGCTCTTCCTTTTGTTTCGTTGGTGTCTGAGAGCCAGGGTTGAACTCTGCTTAGAGCAGGGGGCACGGGCTGCTCTGCAGAGGCCTGTCTCAGCCTCTGCAGCAGCCAGCAGTGGCCGAGCTCCCTCCTTGCTACCGCCTCGGGCACCTCCTCTGCATCTTCTCTCCCCCTCCCTTATGCTGAAACTCTGCATCTCGGCATGGAGACCAGACAGGAATCTGCTAGGGTGCTGATCTAGGGAAATGGGTATTTGAAGGGAAGTCAGAGGGAGACACTAAAGCCCTCATGGCATGAAGGGAAGGGCATCGGCCGGGAAAGAAAGTGATCCGGGTTCCAGGCCCCCTTTGGCTGCTGCTTGGCCGATACTGGGGCTGTGATCTCAGCTTTCTTGTTTCTAAGACACTGAGGTCCACAGAGCCCTCCTTGCCTGTGTGAGTGGGGCCCACAGAGCCGAACCCTTGGGCAGCTACAGTCCCACTTCTATTCTCCCTGCAGCTTCTGCCCTGAGTTTCCCTGGCTAGAGTTGCTGGCGTACCATCTGGTATTCCTCGGTGAGCCAAGCGCTGTTTACCAGTGACAGCTCTGTTCGTCTGGCCATCCCTGCCCAGGAGCAAGTGCAGAAGAGCCCCTCCAAGCCCTGGTGATGGTTAATCCTGGGCACTTACACATGCCAGGCACTGACCTAGGTACTGCATAAATGTCACTGTTTTTCAACATCACAGCAATCCTCATTTGCCAAAACAAGACATTGAGGTTCACAGGCAGACTGCAGTTTGGTCACACCCTAAGAAAGTGGCTGAGCTAGGGACACATTCAACAAAGACCAGGAAACATCATGCCAGCTGAGACTGGTGCGGGTGACAGGGCTGCTCAGAGCACAAAGGCCTCACTGGTGTTGGGCCCAGCTGGGACCCCGATGGCCCCAGGTGGAGAGAGGTGAAACTAAGGATGCTAAAGTAGAGTTTCCCAGCCTGGGCGCCACGGTACACAGGTGGGAAAGAATGGGTTACCTGCACGCAGGCAGGTGCAGACCTCCTCAGCCCCCAGGGCGTTCAGGTGAGGTGGTGGTGGGGGGGGAGCAGAGCCGCTGATGAGTAACCTCCTTTCTGAAGCAGCCTGGCCAGCCCCAGTGGAGCAAGGTCAAAGGCACGGCCAGGTGACCACACTGGGAAGAACAGATCTAAAGGAAAAGAATCTAAAACCTGGAGCAAGGCAGGAGGCACAAATTGAGAGGGGTTTTTCTGAGACAGAATTGAAGATTATATTGTCAAAATTCTAGCTGTTGGGCACAGTTAACTGCTGAACAGTCATCGACAGGAAGACACTGGAACTCACCAAGAAAGATACCCCACATCCAAAGACAAAGGAGAAGCCACAATGAGACGGTAGGAGGGGCGCAATCACAAGAAAATCAAATCCCATAACTGGTGGGTGGGTGACTCACAAACTGGAGAACACTTACACCACAGAAGTCCACCCACTGGAGTGAAGATTCTGAGCCCCACGTCAGGCTTCCCAACCTGGGTGTCGGCAATGGGAGGAGGAATTCCTAGAGAATCAGACTTTGAGGGCTGGTGGATTTGACTGCAGGACTCTGACAGGACTGGGGGAAACAGAGACTCCACTCTTGGAGGGCACACATAAGTACTGTGCGCATCAGGACGCAGGGGAAGGAGCAGTGACCCCAGAGAGACTGAACCAGAGCTACCTGCTGGTGTTAGAGGGTCTCCTGCGGCGCAGGGGGGTGGCTGTGACTCACCATGAGGACAAGGACACTGGCAGTAGAAGTTCTGGGAAGTACTTCTTGGTGTGAGCCATCCCAGAGTCCAGCATTAGCCCCACCAAAGAGCCTGTAGGCTCCAGTGTTGGGTCACCTCAGGCCAAACAACCAACAGGAAGGGAACCCAGCCACACCCATCAGAAGACAAGTGGATTAAAGTTTTACTGAGCTCTGCCCACCAGAGCAACAGCCAGCTCTACCCACCACCAGTCCCTCCCATCAGGAAACTTGCACAAGCCTCTTAGATAGCCTCATCCACCAGAGGGCAGACAGCAGAAGCAAGAAGAGCTACAATCCTGCAGCCTGCGGAACAAAAACCACATTCACAGAATGATAGACAAGATGAAAAGGCAGAGGGCTATGTACCACATGAAGGAACAAGATAAAACCCCAGAAAAACAACTAAATGAAGTGGAGATAGGCAACCTTCCAGAAAAAGAATTCAGAATAATGATAGTGAAGATGATCTAGGACCTCAGAAAAAGAATGGAGGCAAAGATGGAGAAGATGCAAGAAATGTTTAACAAAGACCTAGAAGAATTAAAGAACAAACAAACAGAGATGAACAGTACAATAACTGAAATGAAAACTACACTAGAAGGAATCAATAGCAGAATAACTGAGGCAGAAGAACGGATAAGTGACCTGGAAGACAGAATGGTGGAATTCACTGCCACGGAACAGCATAAAGAAAAAAGAATGAAAGGAAATGAAGACAGCCGAAGAGGCCTCTGGGACAACATTAAACTCAACAACATTTGAATTATAGAGGTCCCAAAAGGAGAAGAGAGAGAGAAAGGACCCGAGAAAATATTTGAAGAGATTATAGTCGAAAACTTCCCTATGGGAAAGGAAATAGCCACCCAAGTCCAAGAAGTGCAGAGAGTCCCGTACAGGATAAATCCAAGGAGAACACGCCAAGACACATAGTAATCAAATTGGCAAAAATTAAAGATCAAGAAATATTATTGAAAGCAGCAAGGGAAAAATAACATACAAGGGAACTCCCATAAGGTTAACAGCTGATTTCTTGGCAGAAACTCTACAAGTCAGAAGGGAGTGGCATGACATATTTAAAGTGATGAAAGGGAAGAACCTACCACCAAGATTACTCTACCAGGCAAAGATCTCATTCAGATTTGATGGAGAAATCAAAGCTTTACAGACAAGCAAAAACTAAGAGAATTCAGCACCACTAAACCAGCTCTACAACAAATGCTACGAACAAAAAACCCCAAAGTTAGTAGAAGGAAAGAAATAATAAAGATCAGAGCAGAAATAAATGAAATAGAAACAAAGAAAACAATAGCAAAGATCAATAAAACTAAAAGCTTGTTCTTTGAGAAGATAAACAAAATTGATAAAGCTTTAGCCAGACTCATCAAGAAAAAGAGGGAGGGAACTCAAATCCATAAAATTAGAAATGAAAATGGAGAAGTTACAACAGACACTGCAGAAATACAAAGTATTCTAAGAGACTACTACAAGCAGCTCTATGCCACTAAAATGGACAACCTGGAAGAAATGGACAAATTCTTAGAAAGGTGTAACCTTCCAAGACTGAACCAGGAAGAAATAGAAAATATAAACAGACCAGTCACAAGTAATGAAATTGAAACTGTGATTAAAAATCTTCCAACAAACAAAAGTCCAGGACCAGATGGCTTCACAGGTGAATTCTATCAAACATTTAGAGAAGAGCTAACACCCATCCTTCTCAAACTCTTCCAAAAAATTGCAGAGGCAGTAAGACTCCCAAACTCATTCTATGAGGTCAACATCACCCTGATACCAAAACCAGACAAAGATAAATTGGAGACACAAAAGACCCTGAACAGCCAAAGCAGTCTTTGAGTGATAAAAATGGAGCTGGAGGAATCAGACTCCCTGACTTCAGACTATACTACAAAGCTACAGTAATCAAGACAATATGGCACTGGCACAAGAACAGAATTATAGATCAATGGAACTGGATAGAAAGCCCAGAGATAAACGCATGCACATATGGTCAACTAATCTATGACAAAGGAGGTAAGGATATACAATGGAGAAATGACAGTTTCTTCAATAAGTGGTGCTGGGAAAACTGGACAGCTACATGTAAAAGAATGAAATTAGAACACTCCCTAACACCATAGACAGAAATAAACTCAAAATGGATTAAATACCTAAATGTACACCAGACACTATCAAACTCTTAGAGGAAAACATAGGAAGAACACTATTTGACATAAATCACAGCAACATCTTTTTTGATCCACCTCCTAGAGTAATGGAAATAAAAACAAAAATAAACAAATGGGACCTAATGAAACTTCAAACCTTTTGCACAGCAAAGGAAACCATAAATAAGATGAAAAGGCAACCCTCAGAATGGGAGAAAATATTTGCAAACGAATCAATGGACAAAGGATTAATCTCTAAAATATATAAACAGCTCATGCAGGTCAATATTAAAAAAAACAAACAACCCAATCCAAAAATGGGCAGAAGACCTAAATAGACATTTCTCCAAAGAAGATATACAGATGGCCAAGAAGCACATGATAAGCTGCTCAACATCACTAATTATTAGAGAAATGCAAATCAAGACTACAATGAGGTATCACCTCACACTGGTTAGAATGGCCATCATCAGAAAATCTACAAACAATAAATGCTGGAGAGGGTGTGGAGAAAAGGGAACCCTCTTGCACTGTTGGTGGGAATGTAAATTGATACAGCCACTATGGAGAACTGTATGGAGGTTCCTTAAAAAACTAAAAATAGAATCACCATATGACCCAGCAATCCCACTACTGGGCATATACCCAGAGAAAACCATAATTCAAAAAGAAACATGCACCCCAATATTCATTGCAGCATTATTTACAATAGCCAGGACGTAGAAGCAACCTAAATGCCCATCAAGAGACGAATGGATAAAGAAGATGTGGTACATATATACAATGGAATATTACTCAGCCATAAAAAGGAATGAAACTGGGTCATTTGTAGAGATGTGGATGGATCTAGAGACTACCATACAGAGTGAAGTAAGTCAGAAAGAGCAAAACAAATACCATATATTAACACATATATGTGGGACCTAGAAAAATGGTACAGATGAACCAGTTTGCAGGGCAGAAATTGACACAGAGATGTAGAGAGCAAACATATGGACACCAAGGGGGGAAAGTGGCAGGGGGGTGGTGATGGTGGTGTGATGAATTGGGAGATTAGGCTTGGCATATATGCACTAATATGTATAAAATGGATAACTGATGAGAACCTGATGTATGAAAAAGTAAATTAAATCAAAAAAAATTCTAGCTGTCATTAGGAGGTGGACACAGGGCTAGGTTTGAGAACAGGACAGACTCTTGCTCTTGCAAAGTTGGGAAAAGTCCCACCCCATCCCTGATTCTCTGGGGTGGGGTGGGACTGCCACTACTGAGAGAGGAGCCCCCTGTGCCAAGTCCTGGAGACGGCTGCTCCTTCACATTTCCCCCCATTACCCAAAGTGCATGGGCCTTAACTCTGCCAAGGAGCATAATTATAGGTGCCATCGCAGTCCGTCTGATTCATTTTCTGTGCCTGGTGACCATGCCTGGTGAGCTTTTCATCACCCCGAGAACAGGCACACACGGTCAGCACAACAGGAACATTTGTTGAATGAATAAAGGAAATGGGCAATAGCAGATTCAAGCTGGCATCTGCAGTTGGAGGCTTGTGCTCCCCACTGCCCCCAACACATTTTTGTGTAAACAGAACTATAAATCCAAGGACTGCTGACTCGCTCTGGTTCAGGTTTAATTTTAAACAAACGGGTCTCTGGTCTCTGGTTTAATTTTAAATAATCAACATGAAGAAAAAAGATTTCAAACTCGCCTCCGCCTTTAAAATAAAGTTTAAAACAACCCTCCGTCTTTAAAATAAAGTTACCCTTATAACTTAAGTTTCACTAAATAATGCTGCCATACCGATGAGAGGCACTCACATCAATGGGCATAAGGAAGTTTTATAGATGCTGCTTGAAAGATGACAAGATTTTTTTTCTTTGCATGTTTGATGTATTTCGCAATTTTTTAAAGTTAATGATCAAACGTCTTCACTATTATATGAGGTCCCCAGGGTAGTCAAATTCATTGAGACAAGAACTCCATCAATTGTCTCTGGATTTCTCCAGGTACAGAGTTGCTTTTTGGGGAAAAGCTGTGGGTGGGTGAGGGCCTCATCTAAGGACCAGAAGCCCCAGTCCTGGTCCAGGATGATGCTTCTGATGTGCGGGAAAGGGTCACCTTTCAGCAGGCAAACTTTCTAAAAATGGAGGTATTCTGGATGGCAAACAGAGAACAAGGACCTGGAGGTTCCACCATGTATACAATGGCCCAGGGTTACACTGAGAACTTCCTCCTCCATCCCCACCCCTCACTGCCAGCAGGCTTTCAGGCACACAAGTGTGCACTCACACGCACACACACACACACACACACACACACACAGCATGAGCATAGAGCCTGTTTCTGAGTCTCTCCTCCAACTTTCACTGTTTGCCTGGAATGCTTTCCCTTTCCAGGCGTCCAAACCAACTTTCTCACGTGATTTACACACTCCTGGAAGTTCTATCTCTTCCGTGATATCTCCAGGTCAAACAGATCTGATGATCCCCTCGGCTCTGCCCTATCTGGATAGAAAATGTCCCAGAGCTACAGACCCCACCCCAAGTTTGAGCACATCCTCTCTCACTACATGCCGTGAAACACACAACCCCTGCACCTGACTCACTGTCCAGTCCTTCAGGTTGTTTGAGCCACACGTGTGCGGGTACTTCTCACTCTGCCTGAGTGAATGGGCACGACATGAAGGGACAGCGATGGGCCAGAACCTGACAGCTGAGCCCCTTCTGTGTCCCTGGCACTCTGCTGGGAGCTGGGACCGGGACCACGGCACTTAACTCTGATGAGCAAGGGCTGCCTATGCTTTCAGATGGTGGTGACAGAAGTGAGGAAGCCTCCCTAGGAGAGGACTCACTAACCTGGCCCATTTCCACCAAACTTCCCTTCAGGGCCAGCACCCTGCCGTCGGTCGGCCCTTCCATCCTCGTCCTCTCTGCACATTGGAAAGCCAGCCAGTGAGATGCCCACAGCCGGAGAGAGTCCACAGGCTCACCCTCTCCCCAGTCCTCTGTGATCACTTAATGGTTGGTTTCATTCAAATAACCCAAGGTAATGCAAGCCACGCTGCCCACACGGATGCTAATAGCAATATTGAGGTTCCCCTGCATTCCTCTGGGGAACTCATATTATGAAACAATGGGAGTGGAGAAGGGAAGGACCATTTACAGGCCAACGGGATAACAGGGAAGAAAGAAGTTGGGGATGAGGTGGGGCACGTAGGAAACCAGCCCCTGGTGGAGTGTCAGTAGGGATGGGGTGGTGGGAGACCAGAGGAGGGATGGGGACTCTATTTGCTCCAAAACCTGCCCATCCATGCTGTGCAGGCTCTCCAAGAGGCTGGTAAGGAGCTGACTCACCCAGGAAGCCTCCACCCCTCCCCAAGGGCTTGGATCTGCCAGGGCTATGCCTGAGTCATTCTAAGTCTGTGCCAGGACAGATGTCCCAGGGTCTTCTTGCCACCAAGTCCCCTAGTGGCTTCCCTGATCATAATTATACTTGCCTTCCAGAACTATTTCCTAACAGAATCTTCTGGGTTCTCAAAAGCCGTCACCATTTCAGGGCATAGAGGAAGTAGTCTTGGGTTTAATACACAGAGGAGGGGTGTGATCACTGACCCTCTCCAAAACTGAATGCGCACCAGTCAAAAGGGTAAACTCCCATCCCTGAATGTTCAGGTAGATTCGTTGCCATCTGCTGGGGAGGCTGTTGAAGGGAATCCAGCTCTGAAGAGGGACAGCAAACTAGGATTCGTGGGGCTTACGTAGCTCTCTGACGTCCCAGGGTTAATGTCTTATACCTTCCCCTCATTCAGCTTATCGAGCCTATCCAGGGATCTGAATCCACGATTCCCTGCTCTCTCTAAACACAATGCTGTGTGGCCGAGGGCTGCTGACCTGGATCTGTGCTTCTCATCGGGAACCCTGGAGCCCTCTGGGGGAGTCTCCAAGCAGAACCTCCCAGGTCCCTCTGCAGACTTGCATTTCTGGTGGTCACTCTGGCCAAGGACTCTTTTCACTTCGCCCTCTTTGGAGATGAAGAAATGGAAATGGGAAGGTCCCCAGTGCCCTAGCATCTAGGGGCCGGTTCTCCGGGCTGTGGATCATCCAGGCCACTGGGCTAACGACCAGTTTTCCTTTGATTTGGGAGAAACTGACAGCTTGTGAGACTGGTTAGGAGGTGAGAACTCACTAAATCCAACACTTCACCATTGAGAACAGGATGCTGAGGACCAGAGGGAGGAAGTGACTTGCCCAGCCTGCTGAAGCTGGCCCCAAAACCCACATCTCCTGACTCCTAGTTCAATGGTAGTTGTTCTATAGAGCCCAATCCCAGCCCAATCCCAGCCCGGACCCCAGAAGGGTCTGGTTAACCCACATGAACCAGCATAAACACCTAAATCAGAGCCTGGACACAGCAGCCTCTGCTCCTCAGATGAGAAGCTGACCTTATATGGAAATATTAAGAAAGTCCAACACAGTATGTGGAGTTGGCGGTGGGTATAACTCTTCATCATCTCTCTCTAAGCCCTGCCGAAACTCAGAGCCTGCTTGTCAGGCTGCAGGAAAATGTTTTATTAATCAACACAATGGCCTTTTGCCAGCCTGGAGAGATGCTTCTGCTGGAGAGGGGAGGGGGCTTTGGTTCAGAAGACAGAGATGAAAGCCCTCAGGTACAGAAATCTCGGGAAAACGTCTAGCAGCTTCTAGAGGCAGAAGAGAAACAGGCCGGGGATGAAGAGAAAAAAGAAAAAAAAACAAAAAACAAATGTAGGGTCACATATGGCAAACTGCTCTTCTCCATCTCTGGTGCAGAGAAGGCATGAAAAAGGCTGAAGGAGTGCAACGCCACAACATCAGACGAGCCAGCAGAGGGGGTAGGGAGGGTCAGAGATGACAAAGAAAGAGTCACACCTGGTACTGTGATTCCTCAGGGTCGGCGGGGGCGAGGGAGCGCCCATGACCCCCCAGGGATGATGGGCCCCCAGAGGCTCCTCACCTGATCCCCCACCTGCCCCAGCTCCCGGCCACAGATCATTGTGAGGGGCCTGGAGGACAGGGCAGCCTGTGCTCTGTCACCGGGTTCTGACAGGTTCCCCCAACAGCGCTGATTCCCTCCATTCCAAAACTGTGAGGACTGGACCCCAGCTCCCTGCTGCGCTGAGCTGTGATCTCTCTAGTGGGCTGCGGAGGTGGCCAGCTGAAAGGCTTAGTTATGCCCCAAGGTCTGCGGTGGGAGAGAGGGAATGCTGCCAACTTCCAGACATAGGACGTGGTCAACAAAGGCACCAGGCACCAGAATCTCCACAGAGAGGGAGATGGCGTGAGACTTTTAGACTTGTTTTTTTTTTTTTTTGGCGGTACGCGGGCCTCTCACTGTTGTGGCCTCTCCCGTTGCGGAGCACAGGCTCCGGACACGCAGGCCCAGCGGCCATGGCTCACGGGCCTAGCCGCTCCGCGGCATGTGGCATCTTCGCGGACCGGGACACGAAGCCGTGTCCCCTGCATCGGCAGGCGGACTCTCAACCACTGCGCCACCAGGGAAGCCCCAAAACTTTTAGACTTTTATTCTGAGATATTTACATAGGAAATTTACACAGTATGCATATTTACAACTTTCCCTCTCCCTTACATATTTCTTCTTTTGCACAGACTCTGCTGCCACACTAAAATTTCCCACCTCCTTCTTTTTTTGTCTTCCCTCCTTTCCACCAGTATGCTCCTTGCCTGTTGATGAACTCACCCCCTGCCCGTGCATGCGCTGTTCCTGTCTCTGTTGGTTCAGACCAGCCTGGATCCCCTCGATCCCACTGGCCCCATCTCTGCGACTCTCATCTCTCCTTCGTCACCATCCTGTGTCCACTCTTCACCCTTATGACCTTTGCCAGCAGGCCCGAGGGTCTTTGGTGTTGGCACATTAGGACGCTGGGGACACTGTGTCTTCCTCCCGCTGCCCAAGACAAGAGCCTGGGGAGGGAGAGGTCTCGAACGCCACTCCGATGGAAATCTGGGTGGTTAGTGATAGGTTAAGAGCAGACGCTGGTCAGAGCAGCTCAGGTCTGAAACCCAGCTTCTCCGTTCACCAGAGAGCAGGCCTCGATTTTCTCAGGGACAGAACACAGGTAACAGTAATCTCGCTCTCCTGTGGTTAAGGGGAGGTTATCAGGAGGGTTAAATGAGGAAGCCCGTGTAAATGACTTATAGTTAGCACCGCACCTGGAACATCATAAAAGCTTGATAATATTAGCTGTGATTATTGTTGTTGATGATGATGACGGACAGCGGTCTCTCACGTGTCAGGCTGAATCTATTGCTACTCATTTTCGTCTCCTCACCTTCTGGATGACAACCCTAAAGGGACACAAACACAGCTCTTGAATCATCATTTCTGTCCTGGGGCCAGCCTCTCACCGACTCCTAATCAACTGTGGACACAGCTTTCACTTCAGGAGAGGCTACAGTCACTGCTCCTCTACCCTCGTGTTGGGACCCCTCATCTCTCCCTGGGGTAGGCTGATGGCCTCATTCTCTCTCCCCTTACCTAAAAGGCTCATCTCTTTTTTTCCTGGTTTTTACTTCAACGTTTCATTCTCACTTCATACATTCATTTGACTATTGTTTGCTGCTCCTGAGAATTTGCCTGTTCTGTTCGTGAATACAGCCTCAGTCCCAGCACACTGCCTGGCATGTGGAGACTCACGATATTTGTTCGATAAATGATCAAATGAAGGAACGCACTGAACTTTTCCACCACAAGCTTCCAAGGACCAGCTGAAATGTCACCTCCTCCAAGAAGCCTTCCCTGATTCCTGCCTCCTCCACCTTTCCCTCACACTTTTCTGCCTTTTACTCATACCTCTCACCTTGTTGAACCCAGAAATATAGCTCTGTGTGCACACAAGTCACCCCTGTTACTAGACTGAAGCTTCTTATGAAGCAGCGGACTCCGAAGGAGTCAGAAGACCTTGGTTTGAATCTAGTAATGCTACTATACCGTGGGAGCTCGGGCCAGTGGCCTACACTCTCAATGTCTCAGTCTTCTCATATATAGGAAGGGAACCTAACTCCTGCCTCCTAGGATTTAATCCTCGTCCCCTTTCTTTTTTTGTAGCCCCTCCTCGCAACCAGGACTATGCCGTGCTCACAAAGACAGCCCAATGCAAATCTGCTGAATTACCGAACCATCGCTTTCCCTGGGTGCTTACCAAGGGCCCAAGGGAGATGTCTCCAAGAGGCGGCAGGCCAGAGGACACACCCAGTGACGCCAGGAGTGCATCTGATGCTTCTCTCTAAGAAGAAGGCGGGAATGGGTGGGATAAGCAGTGTCTGCAGTGCCTGGAAACTCTGCCCCGGGGGTCTGGCACTGCAAGGCCAGACAGTGTCACCCATGGAGGCTGCACCACTCGGAGTCAACATCCCCCTTGGCCAGGTAAGGGACGTTTGTTGGTCTGTGACCATTTAGACCCCATCTCCCATCCACATGCCAATGTAAGGATCCTGTTCTTATTATTTTTTAGCAAAGCCCATAAACCAATTTCGATTTCCTGGGTCAGTGCTGTTTATTTAATTATCATGGTAGGAGACTAAAAAGAAAACCTTGTTTTACTCAGGAAACCAATATGACCTTTTAGCTCCAGCAGAAACCCAGTGTGAAAGGGAACTTCCATGGGCCAAAGAGAGAGGCTGAACGGAAGCATCGGCAAAACTGCTCACAGGTGGCACCACCACTCCTAAAGGGGGCGGGTGGAGAGAGGCAGGGCCTGGGGCAGGAAGTGTTCCCCAGGCCCTCTCCTCTTCCTTCCTTTCATGTTTTCCCGGGCAATCTCGTCTATTTCTCTTTCTCCTGCTTCAGCTGATGATTTCGAAACCTGCTGCTTTAGCCCCCTTCTCCCTTGCTCAGCTTCAGACCCACATTTCCACCTGCCTGCCGGCCACTTCAAGGACACCCAGGGTTACCTGCAAACACCACAGACCCACAGGCAAGCTCATTGTCCTGCCCACTGCTGTCAGTCCAGCTGAAACTTCACCTTTCCATGAAGCCAATCATTTGTTCATCAACAAATACTTATTAAGCTTTTCTTCTGTGCCGAACACTTCTTGATCATTTCAACACATGCCCCATTCTCTCCTGTACAGTCAGAAACATACTCCAATCCCCTGCTATATTGTAAACTTCTTGGGAGTTTACAACTCGGTCTCGGTCTCATTTATTTTGGTATCCTCAACACTGCCTAATGGGGTGCTTCACAGATACTAGGTGCTCAGTAATGTTTGTTGAACTGAGTCGAGATTTATGCTGTCCATGGTTTTGATATCATTCAGTTTAGTTGAATCCTCCTAAGGTTCTTTTTTTTTTCCCCTGTTTAAATATGCGTGACCAGGAAGAAGTAAAAATAAACTAATGATACTTCTCAGCAGCCATAAGTCTGTAATTATGGTTAACTCTCAGTTATCCATCCCGTTGGAAAAACAGCGTTGGAGAGAATCCCACACCAGAAGCATAAAAACATGATTTCCATCAGTCTTTGACATGTACTGGATGATTTTTAAGGAGCTGATTTGCCTTTTTAATTTTGTTTGGCTGATCCGGTTGCTATTTGCGTTTACAGCCTCTCAATAACTGGCCGGGTAACAGGGATGGAAGGGGAGATGGAGGACTGTGCTGGTGGGAGATGTTTCCAGAAGGAAACATCTGCTCTGTACAACCTTGAAGGCAAGACTGGACGATTAGGGCATCACAGGAACTTGGGTTTGTCAGCATGGCCCGGGGTTTGGCCAGTTTCTTTCAGATGATTGCAAGGGTAGAGACGTCCCAGCCCCCTAACAGCCCACTCTGGGTCCAGAGTTGGATTTTGTTTAAAGATGATGACAAAGTGCCCCTGGGACTGAGTAAGGTTCTGGGATGGAGGGAGGGCTGTGCTTCCAGTCTTGCTGGTAACAGCCTTGCTGTGCCACCGGGAACCACTGGATGCAAATCAAAGAAAATGAGATTAGCAATTTTGCATTGATAGCTAGATAATGTAGGGGGGAAAGTTCCCCTCTTCTCCTTCTGAAGCAAACAAATATCAAACGTGGTGATTCAGCAGCTGCATTAGTTGGGGAAAATTGACGCACATTTCATGTGTCAGGGAGCTGCATCCCAGAGAATGGAGCCAGCCTCCCAGAAAATGGTTTCTTTATATAGTTCCATCCATTTATTGTTTGATTGGACTTTCTGTATATTAAATTCAAGCTGTTCTGCCGCTCATGGGCATTATGATGTGTTGGCTCGGTAGGAAATAATGAAGGTGATGGGATTTTACAGCATCACATTACAAAGGAGGCGTCCCCAGCCCCATCCATTTCTCCATCAACTAGCTTGTGTGTGAGGTGGCACTCATATTAAACCGATTTTTCTGATTCAGTTTAATGACATTCATTCGAGTCCTGACACCCAGAATATGATTACATGAGCTAGATGCAATCTCCCTCTATCCAACCATGGTCAGCAAAGGCTGAGTTATCTTCCCTCCCCAGCAAGCCCCTTCCCACCAACCCATCATTTGCATTGAGCTGGGTGGAGAGAGCTGGGGCTGGGGAGAAGAGGCCTACGTTCTGGTCTGAGAAAAGCAGTCTGGACAGAGGCAGGCGCACCGGCCTTGACCTGGAGGCCACAGTACATGAGCCTTTTGGTCGAGAACTATGGGTTCTTGAAGGCATCGTGGTAACCCCTTCCTCCTCGTCACAAACAAGTCCCCATTCAAGGTTGGTTCGAATTCACTACTATACACTCCTTCCAAAAGAGATTGCTAAGGGCCTGGTCCCCACTTCCCAGGAAAGAAAAACTGACTTGGTCATCACAAAGGATGAACACTTAAGATGTGACTAGAGTGTCAGCTTCCTGGAGGGGACCACCCGTCTGAGGACAGGACATGGGGGGACTCACAGAGAAGTCTCTGTTCCTCTCCTTGCCTGGGAGTAGCTCCCAGCCATGATGGCATGTGGCCAAGGGCCCTGCGTGGCCTGGGACAGGCGCTCCCACCTGGGCGAGAGAGACAAAAATCCTCATGTAGTTACCAAGGGGTTCTGCCCCTCCCCTGGGGAGACGGAGGGCCAGGATGCCTTTTATTTACACTATTTTCAGGTAGAATAATTGCTGCTCCTCAGGAAGGATCATGTTTGTGTTTATGGGTATGTTTAAAGAGGGGAAACCCAAACAAAACCAAACAGAGAAAGAGAGAGATTGATTTTCAAAGATTCCGAAGAGAGCTGTGAAATGGGCATCAGCGTGGAAATCCCTTTCCGAAAATTGCAGCAATTTGAACTGTTGGATCGGAAGAGCGATCTAACGTGGTGACTCTGGCGTGAAGAACGTCAAAGCTCACATCCCACCCGTGGGAATTCATCTCTCCCTCCTTCGTAGCCCTGAAGCCCTCCGCTTGCCCCTCTGTGCCGGCAGCTACCACAGCCGCTGACTCTGAGACTGGCCTCTCCCTTTCAGTTTCTGAGCCAAGATCGTCCCCGCATGGTGGTGCCCAGCCCTTGGCAGGTGCTATAGGGAAATTCTGCCTGGGTTGGAGACAACCTCAACCAGGTGCAGATGCTCCCACTGACCGCCAGTCCAGCCCAGCCCTGCTCTCAGCTGGCCATGCTCCAGCTCGGCCTATGGGGCTTGTCCGTTCTGTGCCAGAGTCTGGGAGCTACCCTGCAGGCCCTTGAGGCCTCTTCTTGTGAAATGTTTCTCCCAGCGGTGGAGGTCTTTAGGAATGTGTCTTCAGGCCAGTTCTCTGCCATGGGAGCTGGTGAAGCTTTCAGCTGGCAGGCTGACAGCAGGACCAGCATGTGTGTCCTGTGGCCTCTACCTTCAAGTAAATGCGGAATCTCTCCCTTCTCCCCTCTCCACTGCCACCACCACCCTAGATCCCAGCCACCATCATCTCCTGCCCAGATTATTGTGGTAGCTTCTCCCGTACAATATATTCACTACCCAGTACCCAGAGTGATCCTTTTAAGACATGAGTCAGGTCTACTCAAAACTCTCCAGTGGCTTCCCATTCTAAGCAGATTAGTGAAAGGCAAAGGGCCAAGTCCTTGAGGTGATCATAAGGGCCCTGCATGAGCTGCTTCCCGCTACCTGCTCTTGGGGCTGGACCATAAGTGCCTTCTTGCCCTTCCAAGAATAGTGCACCAAGGCCCCTCCTGCCTAATGGCCTTTGCATTTTCTGTTCCCTCTGCCTGCAATGCTCTTCCCCAAGAAACCCACATTCCTTCAGATCTCTGCTCAAATGTAACCTTATCTGAGAGGCCTGTCTTAACCTCCTCATCTAAAATAGCAACTCTCCCTTGCTCTACCCCGTCTCACACTCAGCACCCCCAATTTCTCACATCATGCTTTATTTTTCTCTGCAGCATGAATTGCTGTCTGATAGGATACATGTATGTATGTATATATTTTTCTATTTACTGTCTGTTTTCCTCCACTAGAATGTAAGCGCCACTGGATCAGGGGTTGTTTTCTTTGATGCTGTATCCCCAGAGCCCAAATAATCGAATGGAGGGATACTTCATGGGTAGGGGGGCTTATCTATGGCTCTCTTTGTGCTCCTCCCTGCTCCAGAGTCTGCAGTGGGAAGCCTGGCCAAGTAGCCAATAGTGAAAGACAAAGGCTTAAACTTCCCTTGCAAGAAAGCCCCAACTCTGCTAGGCTGACGTCAGAACCAGAGAATGCTCTGCTTGGTCTCCCCATCTCCACCCACCCACAAATATCCTGTCGGACATGACCATATAACCAACATTCAGATAGCACTTTCATTGGTTCTCACAATGGGCAGGAGATGGTTAACAGGTGAGAAAACTGAAGATGGGTAAGCTGGGGTACAAACCTGTTTGGTTGAACAGATATATATTGAGGCCCAATACATATCAGACCCTGTGCTAGGCATGGATCATACCATGATCTTTGGAATAGAGACCTGCCCTTGAGGAGCTCATATCCTGGGGGAAAGACACATAAACAAATAAAGTTAATAAAATGTGGCAACTGGCAAGACAGAGGTATGCAGAGGCTGCAGTGGGAGGCGGGAGGAGGGGCACGGAGCTCCTGGAGGGCTGGGAAGGTCTCCTGGAGGAGACGATGTGGGCTGTCTCGAAGGATGACGGGGGTTAGCCACACACAGAGCAGAGTGAGGGGTAGCCTCTGGGTGACGGGAAGAGTGTGAGTAAAAGCCTCTTTTCTGATCCTTGGTCTACTGCTCTCCCCACCCTCTCTTGTTTTGGTTCAAAGGAAGAGAACTGAGTCTCATTCAGTTCATTTTGTCTGTACCTTATGTAGGGCTGACGTGCCATCATAGTGCCTGTGTATTCTCAGAGCCTACCATGCTGCCCGGTACACAGTAGGCACTCAGTAAATGTTGAATGAATGAATGATTCCTTGTTGTGATGCAGGTTTCTACTCAGGAATTTCAGCACCAGAAAACTGTTGGTTAAGAAATGTCAAACCAAGAAAAGACCCTGAGGTCATTTATTCCCAGTAAGTGCACTCTGATCAGATCTCCCTGGGCAGGGACCCACCACCATCAAAGGTGGGCACCGTTTGGCCAGTGTCCCACACCAAGGCATTTGCAAGGTGGGAGGAGGGTTGGTGGGGCCCCCAGAGGCAGTGGATGAGGGTACAGCCAGAATTTCAGGAATTGAAGGGTTAACAAAACCACACCTCTGGTTGCCTCCACTGGGGAAGCCTGATCAAGTACCCCACTCTGTGGAGTGCCTGTATTGCTCTCCAAGGCCTGGCTCCCAGTCTCCGGAAACCTCAGGCAGGACCCTTCCAGGATTATGCTTTAAAGGGAAATGCAAATCCCTGGAGCAAAAAAAACCTGGAGGCTGCTTTTGCTTGGAAGAAGTAAAAATCGATTGTTTTCGTTAAAGTGATTTGTGTGTGTGTGTATGTGTGTGTGTGGTACGCGGGCCTCTCACTTTTGTGGCCTCTCCCGTTGCGGAGCACAGGCTCCAGACGCGCAGGCTCAGCGGCCATGGCTCACGGGCCCAGCAGCTCCGCGGCATGTGGGATCTTCCCGGACCGGGGCACGAACCCGTGCCCCCTGCATCGGCAGGCGGACTCTCAACCACTGCGCCACCAGGGAAGCCCGTTAAAGTGATTTTTGGACACCGTCAAAAGCTCTCTCATCTCAGGACACGGGGTGAAGACAGGCTGCCAGTCTCAATTACATAGCCAAGCCAACTTGGGCAGCAGCGGGCCACCTCATCAGGAGCGATGCTGCTTTGCTGCTCTGCCGCTCCCTGCCCTTCCCAGGTCAAACTCCCCCTCCCTAAGCTATCCAAGAGCCTCACCCCATCCAGGCCTGGAGCTGGTCCTCCATGGCCCTGCAGGTGCTTGCTCACAAAACTTTCCTCCCCTCTTCCCCACGCCCCACGTGAGCTTCACCCACGGACCGGCTCAGGCAGTCTGCCCAATGGTGATGCCAACCAAAGTCAAATAAAACGAAGAGGGGAAATCTGCTTTGAAGAAGTCTATGCCATATAATACATTCCCAAACTAGATGTGCTGGTCTTATTTAATATTGGGAGTTCTGTATTATCCCTTCCCTCTGTTAACTGAGATAATTGTTGATTTATTTTATTTATAGCATCCATTATGAGCACGGAAATGAATCCTTTAATGGTGAATTTGGGAGCTCAGCTGTCAAGGGGGCACAAGGGAACCCTGGGCTGGGCACAGGTGTCTTTCCCACCAGCAAAGGAGGTGGCAAAGGAAAGCCATCCTCAAGCGTTGATGGCAGCTGGGCTGTTATTGTTCTGTGTGCTTAAGATATTTTGAGAAATTAAATAAATAGGAATAATTGGCTCCAGGAGATCCCTCCCTGGGGACACCTGAGTAACTAACTCATCAGCGGATCCTGGGAAAGCAGGCAGAGATGGCAACCAGAGCCGGGAAGAGCGAACTCCTTCACTCGGCCCATCAGCCCTCGGCCAGTCAGTCAGCCCTGCTCTGCAAAGGAACTCAAGACTGGAAATAGGAAGCAAGGGGAGGTTTGGGCGGGGAGGATCTGGAGCCTGGAAGAACTAGGAGTCTGCTGGGAATTGTTGGAAGCAACCAGACAGAACATGGAATGTGGCAGAACACTGGCCCTTGGTATTGCACAGCCACTTGGGGCTCAAATGCCAGTGAAGAGTAAGCAAAAGACAGGCTTTCTGGAGTGGTCGAACAAGCTTACAACTAGCCAGTAAATGAGCTCAGGACAGAAACCAGCCGAGGAGAGGAAAGCTTTCCAGGGTCTGGTGGGTAAGACCTCCAGTAAGGGCAAGAAGACCCCCACAGTGCAGCAGAGCACCCCAGTCGGGGGGACCACACACCAGGTGAAGGCTGCCATCCTCTCTCCCTGGGGCCAGGGCTGGGGCAGACCCAAATCTTGGGTCCACCCTAGAGAGAGGACAGGTGGGTCTGGAAGGAACTGAGAACAGTATCAGACCAAGCAAATGGAAAAGGAGCCCCATTCGCATTGACCCATCCATTTAACAGTGTTTTGCCAAACACCTGCTGTGTATAGCCGAGCAGTGAGCCTGGTGATGGTTCCCACTGCCAACTCAGGTCAAAGTCAAAGCAGCCCAATCCAGCATTGGGCGACACCAGCCAGGGTGGAAGGGGAAAAAAAGCCTGCATTCCCGTTACTTAACTGAGGTTAAGGAAGATGTAACTAAAAGGCTTCTTTTCTTGTTCTGGCCCGTGAGTCTTTCCTCGCCGAGGCTAGACGTCTTGATGCACGGGGAAGGGAAGGGTGAGGAGTCCACAGTGCCCACAGACAGGGGGAGCGTGCTTCTTCCCATGCAGGTATCCTGCCCTTCCTCGATGTCTCACTCTCTGGCAGAGTCTTCTTGCTTTGCCCCTCCCGCATTCCCGAAAATAAATGTGAGGCCATGACTGTCCACCCCCTGACATTGGACTCGACCTTGATTCCACAGAGTGAAGGCTAAAGGAAATCACTGGTCTCCCCAATGACATTAAAACACTGGATTTTGCCATGAAAGCAGCCATGGATTTCCAAGGCAGAACTTAAACTGGCCAGAAGGAAATGTTTTATTTATAAATTCCCTGTGTGCCTAGGGAGGTGTCTGTAGTACTCACTGCACTGATGCTTTCTTTCTTCAATAGTGATATGACTAGAATAGACTATGACACCCTGAGGCCATAATAAAAAAAATAACTCTGAAGGGCTGATTTCCACCTACGGGCCCTGATGGTACGGAAACAAGTAGAGGGGGGAACGAGAACAGAAAGGGTCCTGGAGACAGCCAGACTGGTATTTGCAAAGCAGCACCGCCCCTTAGCAGCTATGTGACTACAGGTATTTACTTAACCTCTCTGAGCCTCGCCTGCTGCATCTTCAAAGTTGTATAGAGTTTTTCCTACCTTGCAAGGCTATTGTGAAGACTTAAAGAGATAACATATGCAAAGTGCTTGGCACACTACTGACACACAGTAGACACACATACGCTGTTATACTAATAAAATGTAATGGGCAGGTGGTCACTGAAGTTTCCACTGATCTCCTCTGAAACAGTCCCACATCCCCCATCCCATGGATGACACCATCCATCTGTCCTGTTTTCTCCCCACAGTGGTCCTGAGGCATCACTCTGGTGTCACGAGTCCCACCAAGGGGCACTTGCGGGCGCTGGACAGTCAGAGCCATGTCAGAGCGCGGCCATGGAGGTCCTGGCCGTGGGAGCGGTCCCTTTCAGGAAAGCGAAGGGATGGC
The DNA here is from genome assembly GCF_003031525.2 of Neophocaena asiaeorientalis asiaeorientalis. Classification (NCBI taxonomy): domain Eukaryota; kingdom Metazoa; phylum Chordata; class Mammalia; order Artiodactyla; family Phocoenidae; genus Neophocaena; species Neophocaena asiaeorientalis. The sequence goes on from NW_020175191.1 coordinate 516,870, forward strand.
CAGGTTAGCATAGAAGCAGCAAATGTGCCTCCTTCTCCTGACACGTGGCCAGCTCTCTAGCCCATTTTAATCCCTAAATATTCCACCGTACCAGGAAGCCACATCCGCCCCCTAAGCCAAGAGAGGCAAGGTCAAAGGACCAGACTTTCTTGCCCATCTGGGTGGGAGCAGCTATTTGGAGGCTGCGTGTGTGTTGGAAAGGGAGGAAGGGGCAGGGTGGCCTCTGTCAGACGGACAGAGGTGAATGGAATACCCCCATCGTGGACAGTGACACCCCACGCCCTCCCCCTTGCTACTCCCTCCCATGTGGCAGAATGACACATGTAATCATTTGAAAAGGTCCCATCACCTGCTCAGTCATTCCCCACAAGCACATGCAGCGCTATGGAAAAACCGATACCAGTGCCGCAGGGTTTCAGCCAGGAAAGAACAAAACCAAATCACCAGGACGCCGCGAACCGAACTGTCAAACACCAAATAAAAAGCTTCACGAATTCTCCATCAGCAATATAAGGCTTCCTGGCTTAAGCGAATATAGACCCAGCATACGAATCACGAAGCGGTTCTGCGTTAGCCTCAACGAGTTGCAAGGGCTGAAGCAGCAACCCCTAAGAAATACACGTCTCCGTAAAGCTGCCCTCATTGGCCCTAATCCCGTTAGGGTGAAGATTGTAATCTGCTTCCTCACCCCGCCATCCTCTGATGGAAATCTTCACATCCCAGTACCGCAAATACATTTTGGTGACCTCAGCTGCAGAGGGGACCTCGGGGAGACGGAAGAGACAGTCACCTGGGACCTCGCTGAGCGCCTCTCCCTCCCTCTGATGATATACTACTGCCACTGTGTCCGGCCACATGATCCATTCAGACCACCTCACAATTGCCCAGGAAGGCCAGATCATTGCATCACAGAGTCAGGCTGAGAAAGCAAGACTGCTGTTCCTTCAGCGAGAAAACCCAAGTTCAGAGTCCCTTAGAGAGAGTCTGTTCAGAGCTACTGAACCCTTGAGCATCTGTGGCAGCAGAGAAGAAAAGTAAGGCAAAAGAGAAAACAGCCTGCAAATACACGACAAAGGAGAAATGCAGGAAGGATCCCAAAAGAGTGTTCTAGGTGTCTTCTGTTAATGGAAATCTGTACCCTCCTGACAACACTCGCTGAACTTCTCACTGTCTTCTTCCTTCCTGCTACGCTGTTCTTCTCCTCAAGGCAGCCCTTGCAAGCACAAGATGCATATAAGCATGCAGCAATCACCACTCACCTCTCCCTCACCACACACACATACACAGAAGGCATGGCTGAAAAAAATAAATGGTGATTTAATTTTCCATGTTTTGTAAAATGCATGCCCCCCGCAAAGAGAAAACTCAATTCCGAGACTTCTGTCCTCCCCAAACAAATCATTCACGTGCCTTCCTCTTCTGATGAGGGGCTTCCCTTGCTCCTACAACTTGGAGAAGCGATTCCATCCTCCTCTGCCCAATCCTGATACCATCCAAAGCATCATCGTCAATCCAACCTCCGCCCTTCTCCAGTCCAACAGAGCAGGACTTACCCCAGTGTGGTCATGGTGACGATGGTGTACCAAAAAGAGGCGGGGATGCTCGTGAACTTGCTGGCGGAGGAGCCCTTCTCGGCGTAAAACATCACAGTGGCAAAGATGATGATGGCCATGGTGAGGGAGAAGAGGAGGAAGCCGAGCTCAGAGGCACAGCTCTTCAGGGTGTAGCCCAGGATCCGCAAGCCCTGGGAGTGGCGGGAGAACTTGAAGATCCTGAAGACGCGGAAGACCCGAAGCGTGACGAAGGCACCCGACACGTCCTCATTGTTGGTCATCACCAGGCCGATGTAGTAGGGCATGATGGCCACCACGTCGATGATGCTCATCACGCTGCGGATGAAGCGGTAGCGGCTGGGCGCCGCGAAGAGCCGGAGGAGGTACTCCACCGTGAAGATCATGACACAGGCGGTGTCCAGACAAAAGAAGGCCACCGAGTAGCGCTCGCCACACGGCAGCTCCTTGCTCCCAGGCACCGTGCCACACGGCACCGTCTCCACCACGTTGGTGATGACCGAGACGGCAATGAAGAAGCCAGTCACGTAGTAGAAGACCAAGGCCAGTGTGCTGGTGTGTGGGTTCTCGAAGGCCCGCCACATGGTCTGGCGGAAGCTGAGGGAGGGCATGGACTCCTGGTTGTTCTCCGAGTCGTTGTCGTCCATGAGCCGCTCGGCGTTCTCCCTCTTGCGGTCCTTGTACTCCTCGTAACAGCAGTCGCCAATGATCTCGGGCAGGATGCCATAGAAAGCCAGCTCGTCATCGTACGCGGAGATGCACTCGTAGCGGGGGTAGTGCAGCTTGCCTGTGCGATAGAAGTTGAGGACGCAGCGGAACACTTCTGGGTCCCGGTCGAAGAAGTACTCCTTGGTGTCCTCGTTGAAGAAGAACTCCTTCTCCGTGCTGCCCAGCAGTGTGTCCGGGTAGCGCTCCAGCGTGGTCCGCCACGTCTGGAACCTCCGCCCGCTCACGTTGAGGACGATCAGTTCATCCTGCCGCTTGTTCTTGTCTGCCGGGGCGAGGGGCATGGGGCAGTTGGCCACCGGCATCCACCCGATGGCCGCAGCCCGCGCGAAAGGCAGCCAGGCTGCGACTCCGGCCGCCATGGTGACTCCAGCTCTTGGGTGGCCACTGCTCCGCCACTGCGCACACCAGCTTGAGAGGTAGTTCAGCGACCCCTGGAGACAGGAGGAGAGAGCGGAGAACCAGTGAGTCCCTGATTGGTCCCCCGGGTGGGAAATGGGACACAGGGAAGGGTCATCGGTAAGTGAAAGAGCAAAAGTCTGGAAGGCAAATTAATGGAACTGAAGACACCACCAAAGAGAGGAGACTTGATTCTTTCCCCTCCCTTCGCCGGGAGAGCACCTAGCACCCACCGGGCCCGTGCAGCAGTGTGGGATCACCGGAATTTGTTGACTGCCTGACAAATTGTCAAGTTCCAAGAGGGCTCAGAAGCATTTGGAGGGAAAGCGTCTTTAGCAGAAAGATCTGGGAAGACGTGGGTAATAATCAGCTCCGAAAGGTTATGGCATTACTACGAATTTAAATTGGGAGAGGGTAAATGAGTTCTCATTAAATGAATTTAAAAGTGGGATAAACATGCTAATTTTTATTTCTCTCTTCACCCACTAGGGTAGTCAGGAATGGCATGTGGATGAGGGAGATCAGGTAAACACATTCTTTCCACTCTTCACGGGTGAGGAGGCTGGGGTTGCCCAGGTCTGGACAATTCTCTGAGATGGCAGGTGACCACAGTAGACCCAGGATTTGGTGGAGTTCTGTCCCCGAGTCCCATGGAGAAGGCTGACTCTGGTGGAGCGCTACTCTGGGAAATCCAGCAACCTCGTGTCCAATCACGCCCTCAGGGCCATAACAGAAAGATGTGGCAGAGGCTGTGAGGCTGGGGTTCCTCCCCCACCTTGCAAAGGGCTCTTGGATTCTTGGTTCACCTGCCTTTCATGCATTGTCCCTCTCCCTCCCAGAGGAAGCTGATCCACGCTTATTGCCATCTCCAGGCTCCTCGCCTCCCGTCTCCATCTGCCCACCATCCATAACTCCCTCGGGTTATATAACAATACTCTTTCCCAAGCCAGCCTCTTTCACCTGGCCTCTCTCCCACCCTCAGAGATTCCTCCAGAGCTGGGCCACCTCGGCCCTTCACTCACCGCTCTCTGAGCCACGCTGAGTACACACTTCCCCATCACCTGCGTGGATGGAGGGAACAGTGGCGCGGAGAATTATATTTGGCTTTGGGAAACAGATTTACCTACCCAAATCTGGCTTTTTAAAGATGATAGTGAAATGACTCTGCAATCCCAAATGTATACCATCTGTGGGGAGACATGTGGTGACACAGAAACACACGTAACAGCAACGGGAAATTGTTTGGGGTTGACACTCGTTTTCCCAAATCCTAAACTGATTACACAGAACCAGTCCTGACTCAGAATTATTTGGACCCTCTGGAGTTCGGCTGGTTTAAAGAAATGAGGCAGAGGGTGAGTCTTGTAATGGGATTTGATCTTCACCTTTCCTGGTAACCCTGCTTGCTTCTCTTGACTCCCAACTCTTCTAGGTTTTCCAGATCTCTACCCCCTCTCATTCCTGAGCCACCACAGACTTTCCCACCTGGATGCCTCTGAAACTGGACAGGTGTCAGCTGAGTCTACCTCCCTGCAAAATAAGCTGCTCTTTACCTTTTGTTCACAGCATCCTTAACCCCGGGCCTGTCGCCTTGGCCACCTTCCTCACTGCTCCACCCAAAGAGTTGCCAAATAATGAGACAGGAGTTCTACTGCCCTCATTAAGGCCTCATTTCCCTCAGGCCTCCTTCCCACTGGCCTGCTTGTCTCTCAACTGCCCCCCTCCCCGACCCTGTTTCTCCTGTTCCCAGTAAATCCATTCTGCTCAGGGTAATCTCCCTAAGCAAGATTTCCCCACAGCCTACAAAATCAAGTCCGAATCTTTGGCGGCATTCTGGCATTTCCATAAACGGATCCTGGTTTATCATTCTAGCCCCATGTCCCATGCACCCACCCTAGACCACAGACGGGCTCATGCGCAGCCCTTGTGGGTTCTGTCTGTGGGCACTCTTCCTTTCTGTTGGGAATATCCTTCCCCTTCACCCAGTCCTCCTGTTAGAATCCCACCTGTGCCTCACTCCCTCTGTGATGCGCCTTCCTCTCCCCACTCTGAAATTCTCTCCTCCTTTGGGCTCTCGGCACTTTGTTTGCCCCTCTTCCCTAGCACCTATCACCCTCTCGCCTGGATTACAGACACTCTCTGTCTTATTTTATTTATTTATTTATTTTGCGGTACGCGGGCCTCTCACTGCTGTGGCCTCTCCCGTTGCGGAGCACAGGTTCCGGACGCGCAGGCTCAGCGGCCGTGGCTCACGGGCCCAGCCGCTCCGCGGCATGTGGGACCCTCCCGGACCGGGGCACGAACCCGTGTCCCCTGAAGCGGCAGGCGGACTCTCAACCACTGCGCCACCAGGGAAGCCCTCTCTGTCTTATTAATCATCACGGCCAACAATAATTGAGCACTGACTCTATGCCAGGCACTGCACTGTCTCCCGTGGATCATCTCATGTAATCCTCACAGCAACCCCAGGAAGAAGTCTGAAATTCAGCAGTCTGCCAGCTGGAAAGGGGCAGAATGGGGATCCCACCCCACGCCACGTGCCCTGAGGTGCTGTGCTACACTGCTTCTCAAGGTCTTCCTGTAAGAAGAATAGCAGCTGATGTTTACCGAGTGCTCACTGCCAGCCAGCCCAGTACTGCATGCTTACACGGATCACCTCAGCCCACCCCACCAACACCCCTAGGGGGCAGACACCACTGTCGTCCCCATTTTGCAGGTGAGGAAGATGAAGTATGAGGAGGTATAACTGGCTAAAGGATGTAATAATTAGGCAGAGAGATTTAAACCCAGGCAGTTTCAACGTGGAGTTCAAGGGTATAGCCATGTCTCTTCCCTGTTTTCCCCATCCCACACTAAGCTCCTTAAGGGTAAAGGCCATGACACCTCAACACTTACGTGACAACTTAGGAGGTAGTGTGGTCCGTGCTCAACCTACTTTTGGTAGGCGGGAACCCAGATTATATAGATGTAACTTGCAGTCCATCGATTTTACCCCATGCCATGCCTATCAGGGGTTTTCAAGGGTGGGCATTCTCTCTCCAAACACTCAGTAAACTCTGAAGACAGATCTGAATAAAATGAACCCAATTTAAGTGCCTCTGACTCCCTGTGGCTCTCAGTGGAATTTTCCCAAGGAGCCAATCTCTGCCTCAGTTTCCCCCTCTTCATGCTAAGGAGCATATTCACAGGTCCCTCTGCTTCCTCATAAAGGGAGGTTGATTCAGGTGTCACGGTAGACATCAGGAATGACAATGACATTCCTCTAAATGTCACCATTCAGAGAAGAGTAAAACAGCACAGGCCTGATGAGTTCTTGATTACGGGAACTGAGGAAAGAACAGGGGGATCATTCATCCACGGCAGTGAGTAATCCGCATGCCACTGATGCTGCCGATAGAAGACTTGGGAACACATCCTGTGCATTTTATATCTTTCTTCAAGAAATTTACCCTTATAACTCCCTGTATTTCCTTTAGGTTACTAGGAGAATCTGTAGTCCCTAAGCACACACTTAGCTAGGTTTTCTAAGGGGCAAGGGAAGTTTGGGAAGCAAGACTACAATTTAAACATTGGTGACAAGATAATTCCAATTCAGATTTAGCCAACATTTACTGAGCACTGACCATGCAGTGGGCACCGGTTTAAGCACTTTTACAGCAACAGTTAATTAATCCCCCCCAAATCCTATGACATGGGCATTTATGCTGACAAGTTTCAGAAAAGGAGCTGAGACTCCTTCAAAATGACTATGCTCCATGTATATGGGAGTTGACGATTTTCCAATAGGCCACCGATCAGCTCACTGCCACATGGCTTTCTTGGCCTAGGTGTAGTCAGATACTGATGTTCCACAGCAGGATGTATACTCCCCTCACCCTGTCCCCAGGCAGCAGAAAGCATGGGGTCTGGATGCCCTGCACTCCAGTTCCAATTCTCTCCTGAACTCGTGGAAGCAAGCCACCATTACCCTCTGGGCCTCACAACCCTCATCTGTCAAATGAGACAACTGGACAAGAAAGTGACAAGGAGATCTTTAGCTCGAATAATCCTTGATTCTACTGGATCCAGGACATCAAGCCTGTAGCTCAGGTCTCGCTGAGACCTCTCCATGGCAGTCGCCCCTGCAAAGCAGGAAGTAGACCATCTGGGTTTGTTGCTGTGGGGACAGAGTTAGTCTGAGCCTCCTTTTAGAGGGCAGTTCTGGGAATGCCTGATGAGGCTAGTGCCCAGAAAAGGGCACACAACCTGCACTGCTTAGATCTCAAGGCAATCAAAGGCCCAGTTCATCCACAGAACCCCTGGCCACCCCCCTGGAGGGTAGAGAGAGCCAGGCTCCAGACCCTGGGCCCTGGACCTCTGATTCTTAACATTCCCGCTTTATCCCAGAATGGAGCTCAGAAAGGCAGGAACTTGAGGGGTTCCAGTGGCAAAGAGTAAGAGACCACTGAGCCAAGAGGTACCCTGTAGCACCCTGCTTGGGCCAGGTATGTGGCTGTGCACCCTGAGAGTCAGTGCTGTTTCACCCTGACTCCCAAACCTCACTGCCTGCTACCTTCCTCTACCAAGCTGAGCCCCATCACCTTACGCTCTCCACGCTCTGCCAATCTCCTCTTCTCCAAGGGCCCTGGGTATTTTACAAACTGCTCTCAGATGAACAATTGAGAGCTGGGGTAGGAGGAACAGTCCCTCTCTATCTATCATAAAAGCCTCTGGTTCCAAGGCCAAACTTTGACGCCATGCATTAATCCAGGACAATCTTCCCAAAGAAGGCCAGGCAAGAGCTAGGCTGTCTCCAGAGCTTCGAGCCCTGTTCCCCTAGTAAAAGGTACCAAAAAGGGAGGAATTACCCCATTGCTACTTTCTGTGTGAGTGTGTATGTGTGTGTGTGTGTGTGTGTGTGTGTGAGTTTTGAAGGGGAGGAAAAGTGTCCCCACCACATACCATGCCTACGGCCATACCAGCCATACCCTCCACACAAACCCTGTCGGCATGACCCGGCTCAAGCAGGGCTTCTCCAAGGCCATCACCATAGCGCTCACCCCCTGATGGGCACCAACACTTCCTGGAGCCGACCTGGGTATGAATTCCTGCAACAGGCACAACCGTGCGGCCCCATTTCCAGCCAATGGCACTGCACAGGCCTCAAATGCCAAGGTTTTACTAGGACGTGGACGCCTTACAAATGAAAAATCTGAAGCTATTTTTGTTTTTGGCAGAAGAGTTTGACAGTGGGAAAGATGGGGGTGGGGGAGGATGGGGAAGAGACATTTAAAACAGGTGAGTGCTGAAATGACACAGGGGGAAAAAAAAAAAAACTGGAAAAGGGTAACACATTCGCCTGCTGTAAAACGGCAGCCCTGTTAACCAACTTCTCCGGAGGAGGAAGAAGACAAACGTGGGCAAAGTGACCAGGCAGCCTGTCCTGGGGATTGACACCTAACCTGAGCACAGGCGCAAGGCAACCAAAATGTCATGTCACCAAGGTCTGCCCTTCAGTGACCTCGGCAGAGAGCCGGGTATGGAGAGGCTCTGGAAACTTTTACTTTCCACGATTTTACGACACATCGCTCAGCCCAGAATAGGGCCAGTCTGGGGGAGGAGAAGGTCCTGACAACCCAGGGGGCATTCTCCTGTGCCCACAGGGTTTGCATAAGCAGGCATGAAACTGACAGAGTGACAAGCTGGGAATCTTGGGGTACAGGCCTGGGACACACACAGAGCTCCTCTTCTCCTGCACTGCCACTCCCAGGCTGGCCACGGCACTTTCCTGAACTCTTGTTTTTTCCTCCAGCCTCTTCAACAGCGAAAGGGAACAAGCCACTAATCTTTCTTCCTCTGGGGGTCCCTTGTGTACTTGCATTTTATTGCATTCAAGTAGAGACAAGGAAAAATAAACACATCTATTCCCACCCCTGTGCCAACATGTCCACATGGGGAAAGATACACATGTTCTGCACTGAATTCCTACTGGCCCAGGCTGCCTTTCTACAGACATTTAATATCCAGGTTCCCTTGAAGTAATGGTAAAAAAAGGCGTAAACCTAACCATCGCTGTGAATTCATGCAAAATACACCATGCACCACATAGCAACCAGGTCTTAAATAGATCGCATTGTACCTAGGATAGCGAGAAAGTTCAGGCACCCTCTCCTAAGAAATACAACCGAGCCTTCTCTTTGCTATCAGATTCCAGGTCCGGAACCTCAGCCTGTTGCTGACATATCACGGCTGCCCGGGATAAAAGCAGAACATCTTGGACTCGATTCAAATGTCAACACTAAGCAAGCGCAGGAATTTAGTTGATTCCAGGTAACTTCTCTGCCCAGTCCCTTCAGCGCCTCATCCCCAGTGTAAACATCTCGCAAAGTGAGTCTTTCGGAACGGCCTCCGCCGGGCCGCGTTGGCCCACGGTGTCACTCAGAGACCCTTTCCCGAGCTCGCAGGGTGGAAGCGGCGTCGGACAGGACCAGATGTGCGGGCCCCCAGCCTCTGGTAGGCACACCGACGGATCGCCCGGCTGGAGAACTTTCTGAAGCGCCCCAAACTGCTCCCTGCTTCCACCCTCAGCCATTTCTCTCCTTCTCCCCTCACAAGGAGCGAGGGACCGAGCGAGCCGTCGCCACCTGCCGCCGGATCCAGTGGCGCTGCCTCTGGCACCCCCGAGGGAAGGCAGGCCAATGGAAGGAGGGCAGAGGTTCAGAACCCCACCTCCAAACCTCACAGCGCCTAGCTGCCCCGGAGGCGGCTCCGCAGCCCAAGGGAACCGACGCCCCCGGGCCGGCTGCCTGCTCCCCCACGGCGCCAGCCCCACCCCCAATCCTTCCGGCGCCCCAGCGCCCACCCACCCGGGTGCAGGAGTGGGAGGGTGCCGCGTGGGCAGCCGGAGCAACAGGCGTGGGAGCCGCGCTCCTCGCACTTCCTGGCTCCTGAAGGCTCGGTCGCGTCCCTCTTACCTTCGGCGAAGCGAGCCCCGGGCCCCGCACCCCGCGCCTCGCGCGCGTGAGGAAGCTGAGGCCGGGAGCCGGGGGCTGGGGAGGCGC
>NW_020175191.1:526670-569847 GCF_003031525.2 Neophocaena asiaeorientalis asiaeorientalis
GAGCGGCTCCAGGCCGGGCTCGAGAGCGCGGGGCCGCCAGGCAGCGGAGAGAGAGATGAGGAGGACCCGGAGGCTCGCCGCGGGAGGGTGCCCAGGGCGAGGGCGTGCTAGGGGGAGTGACTCCCCGTGAGAGGGTGTGTGTGTGTGTGTGTGTGTGTGTGTGTAGAGGGGCGCGCGCGTGAGCGAGGGTGGGGGGCAGGGAGACGAGGCAGAGCCTGGTGCGTCTCCCCAGACCAGTGGAGGAATCCTAGGGTGTGCCTGGAGGTGGTGGAGTGTGCCGACGCGGGTGTGAGCGCGTGTGCCAGCGAGGGTGGGCCGGGGGTGAGCGTGGCAAGGTGAGCGCGGCCTGGGGGTGGGGGCGGAGCGGGAAGTAGGCGTGAGCGTGAGCTCGGGGGCGTGTGTGCTGGGGACCCGGGGAGAGGTGGAAGGGAGCTCCAGTGTGTGCGCGCGTGGGGTGTGTGTGGACCCAGCTGGGTGTCTCTCACCGACTGTCCACGCGACACCAGCACTTGCTTGCGGCCGAGCCCTGCCACCTGGGGAGGTGGAGCCCGACACCGCGCAAGCTTCGTGGCTCGCCGCGGCTCTGAGCTCCGTGGCCGGGGCTGGAGAGGTCTCGGGGGGACACACGATGCCCTTGCCCCATGTAAGAGCCGCTTTCCTTCCAGAGCGCGAGGGGCACGACCCGAAGGTAGGGATTTGCCCTCTTATGCTTCCACGTGTACTCAGTACCCAGACCCAAAAGTCTGGTCTTGGGAGCGTGAACTCTCAACCCAAGTCCGCCCAGTGCCTCGGTCCCTCTCCGAAACCCATGGATTCCCACTGCCCGATGCCTTGGCCCAGGAGGGGGAGCCGGCAGTCGGCACGTGCCCAGAGGGCCGGGCGGATGGAGCCCTGGAGCATCCGGAGAGAGTGGTATACGGCCCAGACTCCTACACTCTCGGCCAATGTGCGCAGAGGGTTCAGTCCCCTCGAACATTGCCAATCCGCGTGGCTCCAGCTTTTCCTGCGTCCGGACTCCAGAGATCTCGGCCTGGGTACCCGGAATCGCCTGGCGCTCCGGAGGCGAGGCGGCTCTGTGCCTCAGCAGGGACGGAACGCAGGGCTTGAGCGACCACAGTTCTGGGTGTGAGACAGAGACCGAGGGAAAAGCAAAGTGTGCGGTGAAGGGAAGGGTGTTCTTGAAGCGGGCTGGGAAAGAACATCTCCGAGTCCAGACGGGGCTTCTGGCTTGTGAGAACCCTTGGCCCTTTTCTAGATTAAGGGGTGGGGGGTGAGTCACTGTGGTCTGAGCCCCAGTGGGCCCCTGGCGACTAGGAGCCCCTCATTCACCCACTCTCCCCAAAACCCCCTTCACCTAGTCGTTCTGAAAGGTGTACGGCCCTTCAAGAGCTGGGCGTGGGCTCTATTAGCATTTGCCAGAAGTCCCGGAGCGGTGTGGGATTTGCATACTGATTTGCATACAGTAATAATGATTAACAACAGTGCCGCTCCCTGGCAGACAGGGGAAGAATTCAGGGAAGGCCTTGGCACTGCTCCCACCTCCCTCCTCCCATCCCTCGGGGAAGAGCTAATTTTCTCACAACTGCTCTGACCCCTGGGAGTTCCCCAGACTCTGGGTGAGCAGGTCCACGGAAGGGCAGGTTCCTTCAGTCCAACACCCCCATGTCCAACTTGGGAGAGTTAAAACCTGGTACTTTATTTCTGCCCAGGTTTGAACTCTTGTGCGTTCCCATCTTTGTTTTGCATCTTGCGGGTAGCTCAAGGGCTGAGTCTGCCCCAAAGCTTGGAGGTTTCCAGGAACAGTTAGATTGGGGGCATCGTCCTCCTCCAGAGACGTATACTTACAGGACAATTGCGCTCTCTCCTGTGCCTGGTCAGCCCTGTTTGAAGACAGGGCATTGATTCAGAATCCCCCCTCCCCCTCCCCCTCCCCCAACACAAACACACCTGCCCCCATTCCTCCCAGGCTCACATCTCATCATTTAAGTAAAGTAGCTATAGACTATACTCTCCTTTCTGTTGAGAAGATCTAGAAGGAAAATATGAAAGACTTAAATTTCTAGTCTAGGCCAGTGTGGTTTTTATTTACCATCTCTTCTCACAACCAGGTGACCTGGAAAATAAGAGAGAGAGCAAGTGATGGGCAGAAGGAGGCCCCTTGACTCTGGCGGCTGAAGGAGCCACTGCCTGGAGATGCTGCCCTCCCATGGGCTCCCTGCCTTCCATTGCATCTTTCCAGCATCGCCTTTCCCCTCTCTGCCTCTGGCCCGGCCTGGCCAGGATTCTCAATTGCTTTTCCCCCATGACACGGCCGCTTTTCCTTTAACTCTCAGCTTCTATTTAAAAAGCTAATTTGGGAGCTTGTCGATGCTCCCAATTCAGATATTTTAAATAGGAACTGAAAGTTAGGAGCTGCCAGGGCACTAGAATTCCTTCCCTTGCACCGGTACAGCTAAGGCATTTGTTCAGTCGATCTGCTGGCCCTGGCCGTGTGTGTGTTGGAGAGAGAGAGAGCGAGAGAGAGAGAAAGAGAGAGAGAGGAGAGCGCGCACACGTGAGCTCAGGGTGTATTTCAGGCTATCTTTTCTATTTAAAGATGGTGCTCCTATGGATGACTGTGCTCTGCGTGTGTGTCCTTTCCAAGCTGTGCACACATGAGGATTCTTCTTTAGTCCCGTGGCTCTGGCCGCTATTTGCAGAGCTTGTCACCGTGTGGACTGTGGGGGTAAGAGGTAGCCCAATGTCAAGTCCGCAGCCTCCAAGTTTGCTGACTTGCTGGGGCTGGTGTGTCTGTTCGGGGATTTCCCAGGGCTGCTCCGCTCAGGCTCGCTCTTAGAAGCTATGCCCCAGAGTGTCCATAAGGGTTGCTCCTACCCTCACTGCTTGTGGCTAGACTACTTCACCAATTTGCCCCATGATGAGGCAGGAATTTGGAGGGTGGGACTGCACCTCTGAGGGTTGCCGGCTTTCTATATTCAGGGTGCTGTGGATCTTGGAGGTAAAAAACAGACTTTGAAGTCAGACTGCCTGGGTTTGAACCTGCCTCTGTTATTTACTAGCTGTGTGATCTTAGGGAAGCTACTTAACCTCTCTGTGCCTTGATTTCCTCATCTCTAAAATAGCAATAAATAGTTCTATCTACATTATAGGGTCTGGTGAAGGTAAATAATTATCACGGGTAAAGCACTTAGAACGGTGCCCAGAACATAGGAAGTACAATATAACTGTTGGTTGTTGTTGCTGTTTAAGGCAGGAGTGGTGCCAACAGGAAGTGTGAAGAAATCTGTCTGGAGAGGAAGGTAGAACTGCTGGACCGGACACACAGACACAGGAAGACACACACCTCCGTGCATATAATAATAACGATGCCAGCCCACAGCCCAGGATGGGTCAAGTTCACCTGGTTGAGGTAGTTGATCCCAGCCCCAAAGAGGGAGACCTCTGATGAGGAATAGAGGAAGAACCACAGGAATGGGAATAAGGAAGGGGCTGGATCATGTCAGAAGCCCATGGGGCATTTCCTGGGGGAAATTTTATGCTAGAGAAATAAGTAAGGACCCTAGATACCCATATGGATGCAGCCTCCCTTATTTACCTAACTATGTAAAGCAAGGCTTTATGAAAGCAGAGCTGCAGTGAGGGACTTAGTAGGGGCGGCCCTTCATTCTGAGTCTCCCTTGGGCTTGGGGTCCTCTGGCTTTGATTCTGCCGTTGCCTCCTACCCCTTATTCCCACAGCTGGGCATATGAGCATTTACTCAGTGGCCATCAGAGTTTATTTTGCCTCAGTCCCTGAGCAGCTAATCAAGGTACAGAGAGGTTAAGTGGCTTCCTCAAGGTCCCACAGCTGGGGATTCAGGAAGCCACTAACAGGAGAGGTAGTTCTAAAGGACCAAGCATAGGAAGGCTGTCCAAGGGATCCAAAGCAGCATTGCAAATCCTTGGATTGTATCAGCCTTAAGTTGAGGAGCCTCCATATTCTGGACTCCTTGCTAGTTCTCCAATAATCCGGTACCATAGATATTATCGCCATTTTATAGATGGGAAAACTGAAGGCGCTTGATGCATCTCAGGCCGCACACCTAGCGTGAAGCTCTGAACCCTCCCTCTTGCCACTCACCAGACTGCTGCATTTTTGCTCTTCTGAGAGCAGAGTGGCCCCCTCAGTCAGATAGAGGGTCTGCCTTAAGAGGACGCCCTTGACCCGGCTCTGTTGGCCTCTTCCATTGTCTCCTTTGTAGGTTGGGTATGGGGTAGGGGCTCAGTGTGTCCAGGCTAGGGTTGTACCCTCTGAGTTTTCTTCAGGGTGAAATCTTCCTGAGGAATGCCAAAGGCTGGTGATGCCTTGGCTTTCTCTCATTTTTCAAGATGAGGTGTGTGGTGATGGCATAAAGGAGTTTTGCCCAGTCTCAGAACGCCAGGGCTTCACCTGTGGGTATCAGCCCAGATTGCCCAGCTTGGCCAGGCCAGGATGTACGGTCAACACTGGTGGGCCTGATGGCTGAACTCCTACAACCATCGATGCTTCTGGTCCTTCCTGAGGGAGTAGAGGAGGCCTCACTCCCTGCAGCACTAACCCCATTTGGGAGGCCAGCAGTTGCCTGGGTGGCCATCGCATTAGCCAAGATGCCTAGACCAGTGATGGCAAATGAGAAGTCGTCAAAGTTGGCTCGACAAGTCAGTCCTTCCAGGGGACCAGCTCCAACCCAGGTAGATCGTGGTGGGGCATAGCCCAGCGGGGAGGGCTTCTGCTCATCAGGACCTCCCTCAGAGGGAGATGCTAGGCGAAGGAAGAGGAAGGGAGGGGAGAAGAAAAGCAAATAGGAGAAGGGGACACAGGCACTGGAAGGAAAAATATACTACTCATCTGTTCAGTTTCTTGCTGGTGACAATTTGGAGGAGGTTTGGTAGAGGCTGACGGTGCAGATCAGAGGTGCAGGGACTGTTCTCTTCTTCCCTGGTGGCTCCTTTTGCTTGTGTGCTGATGTTTCCCACAGTTCTGTCCTTCATCTTCTCTGCATCTCCATCTGCCCATTTCCCTGGAGAGTTGACAGGAGCCCCTGGTTTCAAGGCCATTCAGGTGCTGACCGTTGCTTCCTGAGCTCTCCCTGACCCCTAACTATCTACTGTGTATCTCCATCCTTGTACACAGGCACCCCTCCGCTTCATTTCACCACTCCCCTTCAACCTTCTGCAAAAGATCATTTCCTCTAAAACACCCTGTTCTGATCCTGTCATCTCCTGCTCTTCCTTTCTGGTCTTACCTTCTTCTGCTCACACTCATTTTTCTTTCCAGCACGCAGCCCTTTTCTCTGCTACTTGACCAAATCACATCTTTTCACACTCTCGTGCCTTTGTACATGCTGTCCTGTCTTCCATAAATGCCCTCCACCACTTCCTATTTCCTATTGTCTTCCTAGCAAACTTCCACTCAGCCCCAGACCTTCAATACCCAGCCCAAAGGTCACATAAGACGTATTGGTTAATTTCAGCTCCACACCTCAGGAGGAACTAAGCATTCCCCGTTTGGACTCCCACAGTCCTTCCTGAATACTTCAAATATAGTTTTTATTCTCTTATTACCTTGGTTGTTTGCACGGTGCCCTCCCTCTCTGACTTTAAGCTGTTTGAGGAAGGACCACACCTTAGCCATCTCTGAATGTGCTAGCTCAGTGCTTGGCACATTGCAGGTGCTCGAGAACTTTGCATTAGGGATTTATTTTAACTTTCATTCCCATGGCTCCCTTGATTGTGTGTAACTGAGAATATGTGATAAATTTGTCAACCGCTCAGTCTCCAGATTCTATGTGATTGAGCTGAAGCACGGTCATGAGGACAGAGAGAAAGCATGAGGGTGTTCGATTTTTGACTGGTCCTAGATGAAAAGAGCCCCAAAGCTCCCCTCCTCCAGCCTTTTCGGATCTACAAAGAGAACTTCAGTGGATGCTGTCCGCAGAGACCAGGCCAGTGTTCTGCTCTTGAACCAGATTGGTTTTTAGGGAAGTCTTTTCTTTCCTTTCTGGAAGAATGTCAATCACATCCCTAGAATATCACCACCTTGGGAACAGCCAAGATGCCATCAGTTGGAAATGTACCTGCAGCTGTGACTGTGATCACCATAAAACCTGGTGAGAAGGCTTGTCAAAAACCCATTAGCTAGGGCTTCCATGATGGTGCAGTGGTTAAGAATCCACCTGCCAATGCAGGGGATACAGTTTCGATCCCTGGTCTGGGAAGATACCACATGCCGCAGAGCAACTAAGCCCGTGCACCACAGCTACTGAAGCGCGCGTGCCTAGAGCCCGTGCTCCGCAACAAGAGGAGCCACCGCAATGAGAAGCCCGCGCACCGCAACGAAGAGTAGCCTCCATTTGCCGCAACTAGAGAAAGCCTCTGCGCACAGCAGCGAAGACCCAACGTGGCCAATAAGTAAATAAATAAGTTTTAAAAAAAACCCCGATAGCCAGAACCTAGGCTTGGCACAAAGAGATGCCAAGACCAAAGCTTGCTGAACTCTAAGTATAAAATTGTGTGTAAACCACATCAGGAAACCTACGACAGTGGAGGTGAGAACATGGGCTCAGGATAGATCTGGCTTCAAATCTTGGCTCTAATTTACAAGCTGTGTGACCTTGGGCAAGCTACTTTACTTCTCTGATCCTCAGTTACCTCACCTGTAAAATGGACTATAGTGATCATCTTGACTCACAGCATTCATGAGGATTGAGTTTGATAATTCATATAACATGTTTCATATGCATCTATAAGTAAAGTATTGGCTGTTATCATAATCTTGTAATTGACTTTACACATGTTTGAAACTAGAGCTTTTAAGTCTAAGGTACAGCTCTCTCCAGTGCTTGTTTGTGAAGACGTTCAGACAGGTCACCCAAGTTCTTTCCATGTGGTTATTCTTCATACCAAGACCCCAGGAAATGTGTGAAATCAGAGAAATTTGTCTCTAGACACTTTTTTCTATTGGCTCCTCCTTCCATTCTGTGGCACCCCATTTCTTCAGCCTTGAGTTTCAAGAGCCTATTTCTCTCCATTCCCTCCTCATCAGCAAGAGCTGATAAATCATTTAAACTAATGTTTAAGTGACTATCCTGTCCGGAGATACAGTATTCACATTTTAATAGGATAATGAAAGCCAAGGTCATGAAATAGAGTGAGTGGGATTTGAGGCTCCATCCAAGTAACGGGGTATGTTTTGGGGGGACAGGAGGCTTCCCAACTCCACAGAATCACTGTCCATTCATAAAACTGGCCACATTGATACAACTATAAGCAACCTGGTGGGCTGTTTCTGAATTTTGCAGCCAGAAAATCAAATCTGTAGCCTTTGCAAGTGTTCTGATGAGGGGATCTGTATACCAGTTTTTTATACCAACCTATTCTTGGTAAACAGACACAGTTCATGAGTGCCAAAGCCCTTGCAGCTCTGCATATCTATGATACTCAGGCTTAAGTTCATTTCTTCTTCAGAGCTCAAGGCTGGGGCTGGGTGTTTCTGCCTCACTGGGTTTGTGGGAGACCCAGGTGCAAAACTGTTAATTGCTTTGATGAGTCAACAAGTAAATAAACACAGTCCAGCTACTGTCCCCATACTGCAAGGTCATAAGAGGTTTCTGGATTTCTCTGCAAAGCCTGTTAAAAAAGGATCTTCGGGCTTCCCTGGTGGCGCAGTGGTTGAGAGTCCACCTGCCAATGCAGGGGACACGAGTTCGTGCCCCGATCTGGGAAGATCCCACATGCTGCAGAGTGGCTGGGCCCGTGAGCCATGGCCACTGAGCCTGCGCGTCCAGAGCCTGTGCTCCTCAACGGGAGAGGCCACAACAGTGAGAGGCCCGCATACCGCAAAAAAAAAAAAAAAAAAGGATCTTCCTGGCCCATAAAATGTTCTTCATTATGGAAAATTTCAGACATACACAAAAGAAGAGAGAATTGTATAATATACCCCCCATGAACCCACCACTTAGCTTTGATAATTACCAACTCAAGGCCAATCACGTTTTATCTATACTCCTACTCATCACCACTCCTTAATAATTTTGAAGCAAATTCCAGATGTCATGTATCTCCATCTGTAAATATTTCAGTAATTGCACCCTCCTATGGCCATCAAAATCCATCTCTCCAGGGGATAAGATCTCTTCCTCCTACCCCCATGAGGCTAAGATCGTTTGGCCAGTACTTGCATCTGTGTCTGAGGGGTAGTCCTTGGGTTTGACAAGCACAAGGGCTTACTGAATTCTCTCCAAAGTCTGACCTGCTCCTTGGAGAGAAAGGAGCATGCATAAAATGCCTTGCAGTGATGCTTCCATGTGCAAGCTTTTTGGTGTCAGCAGAGCCCAATAACTAAAATGAGACCCAAACTGAGAGGCAAGAATTATAGCCATGAATCCCAACTGGATTTAACATTTTTCACATGAATTATTTCATTTTGCCTTCACCAATTCTTACTTTACTCTCATCTTACAGATAAGAAAACTAAGGCTTAAGGTCACACAGCTAGTAGGTACCTGTGGCAGAGACTGACTAGGTACTAATCAACTTCAGTTCCTCTTTTTCATAGGCGTAGCTACCTTACATTTCCCAGGATCCCTTGAAGTTAGGTTTGGCTGTGTAAGTTTTGGCCAAAGTAGTATAAGTCAGACCCATAAAAAACATCCAGAACAATCCTACGTGCGCTCTTTCTTTCTCCACCCACTGGCTGAATGCAGAGAATGTTAAGGACCTAGAGGAGGGCAGAGCCACAAGAAGGATCTTGGGTCTCTGGATGGCTGTGTGGAGTAGAGAGACTTCCTAGCCTTAATTTGTCTATGAAATGAGTGAAAACAAATAAACTTTTATTATGTTAAGCCACTGAACCTTGGGTTCGTATGTTAAAGTAG
Source organism: Neophocaena asiaeorientalis asiaeorientalis (assembly GCF_003031525.2). Taxonomy (NCBI): domain Eukaryota; kingdom Metazoa; phylum Chordata; class Mammalia; order Artiodactyla; family Phocoenidae; genus Neophocaena; species Neophocaena asiaeorientalis. The sequence goes on from NW_020175191.1 coordinate 535,564, forward strand.
TAAGCCTACCCTGACCGATACAGTGGCACAGATGGGATTTAAACATTAAGTCTGACTATGCCAGCATTCAAGGCCCTGAGTTCTACCACACTGCCCCCAGACACAAGAAACAAGATTCGCTTACACCTGGAGGGGTGGGATAGGGAGGGTGGGAGGGAGGGAGATGCAAGAGGGAAGAGATATGGGAACATATGTATAACTGATTCACTTTGTTGTAAAGCAGAAACTAACACACCATTGTAAAGCAATTATACCCCAATAAAGATGTTAAAAAAAAAAAAAAAGACTCGCTTACAAGAATTCTCTCACGTGCTCGGCGTCTGGTAGAACTGTCTACAAGGATCTCACATCTTAGATCTGTGCTAATATGGTAGCCATTAAACATGTGGGGCTATGTAAATTAAAACTAAAACTCATTAAAATTTAAAAATCTGTTTTTTCATTGTATTGGTCACATTTCAAGTGCTCCACGGCCGCATGTAACTAATGGCTACCACACTGGACAGTACAGATAGAGAAGATTTCCATCGTCACAGGAAGTTCTGGTCTTAGACAGACCCAGCTTTCACAATGCATCTCTCCCCAGACCCCCCCAGAAAAGATAGGGGTGCTGCTCATGAGACGACAGAGTGTGGTCTAGCCAGAAATCAGGTTTCCTCGGGAATGACAGGCCTCTCCCCTCACCCAGACCCTGGGGGTTTGTTCCTGCCTCCCCGCAGTTAACCCACCGGCTAAATCTGTGACCCTCCTGTACTCACTGGTAACATGCTTTGCTCTGACTTCTTCAAACAGGAGGAGCCCTGCCTGTCTCATTGCACTGTGTCTTCTGAGAGTAGGGGCAGCATCTCATTCTCACCCCAGCACCCGTGCAGCTGCTGAGCATTGGACACCAGGAGACTAGCAGGCGACTCAGGGAGGTGCTTCTTGGCCTAGGCTAAGGATAGGCAGGGAGTTTTCCAGAAATGGAAGCCCAACCAAGGAGGCTAGTTCTTCAATCCATTTTCCGCACAGCAGTCAGAGTGATTTTCTTCGAAACACAAGTCCAAACATGTTGCCCTTTGGTTGATTCCTTCTAGGAATCCCCATTGCCCTCTGAATTAAGCAGACATACCTTCGTCTGTCTGATGTTGCTGTCGAGTCCTCGTGTCTTCTGCTTTTCCACTTTCTGCTCCTGGACCCCTTGCACTTGTATTCCCGCTGTTTGGGAAGTGCGACAGCTCTCTAAACCCCAGAGTGTTTGCTCGGACTATTCCTTCTGCGGGAGGGAACTCTATCCTGCTTCCCCACCTATGCTTAGCTGAGCCTACGTGGAGGGCTAAGCTTGGAAACACTTCTCCCTGGAGGCCTTACCTGCCCCTCAGCCTGGAACAGTCTTCCCCTGTCTCTCTCCCTTGGCCAACCCTCCCCCACCCCCCCCACCAGCTATAGAACCTCCCACCTTTCCAAGTCTTCCCCGGGGAACAGGAAGGAAATGCTTTCAGATGCTTTCGGAATCAAAAGCAGAGACCGTCCTGCAGAGGTTTTGCCCAAGAGGCTGACCCTTCTGAATCCCTCTGCATTATGAGTCTTGGTCCTTCCCTTCCCTCAGCGCACGTGCACACACACACACACACACACACACACACACAGTTTTTCCCTCCATTTAATTCCTCTGCAGAGTCACCAGGGAGGCAAGTGGAGCCCTATAAATCTCTCACAAGCTGCAATGCCCCGGAGACCTCTGCTCCTTGACCCCAACTAAGGACAGAACAAATGACACTAAATCCATGGGACATGCCCCACCCCTCCCCCACCTGTCATGGTCTCATCGTCTGGAAGGGGACCCTGATATACTGACTAGGGTGTGGCAGTTACAATCCAAGCTGGTGCCAAGATGCACCGTGGGTCTTCCCTTCACTGGATTATTTTTATGGAGTTTAGAGCGGATAGAAGCAGTGGACTCCAACTCCTGAGACGTCACGATAAATCGCCATAGCAGCTCTTCTATGGCTCATAACTAGTAAATCAAATCTATTGAACAATACATTTACTGCGAATTTAAGAAGCTATTCTTCCATTTTTTAAGTGTATGTGTTAAATCCTGCCCAGAGTCATAAAGAATGGAGACGGGCGGGCTCAGGGTGAAAAAAAAACAAAAAACAAAACAAAACAAAACAAACCACACACACACACAAACACACACACGCTTTAAAAAGTTACAAAATTCCTTGTCCTTTGTTGACCAAAGAGTGAATACCCTTTCTTCCTGGGACACTTCTCCCATCCAGACCGACTGGAATCCCCAGAGTGGTAAGCTGTCCACATCGCATGCCTGCCTCAGTTTTGCCATCCAGGTTCAGGATTAGACGGCTCTCTCTTTGCTACAGATTCTTGAAATGGACAAAATAGGAAACACAGAACAACCTTCTCAGTGGGTTGCAGTGCTGCTTTCAGCGGTGGGATGGTGTTGAGGGAAGTGAGGAGATGCGAGTTACGGACTGGTTTTCCCTAGGAAATTCCTTTTACTTCCCATTCCACCCACATCAAATGTTAATGAGTTGAGCTGAACTCCCAACTCAAGGTGCAATCTTGCCCAGGACACATGGGGTGAGTGTGCTTATCTGCACCCCCGTCCCACCTAAGTATTAAGAGGGGAGCCCTAGCCCAGAGCTTGGCTTTCAATAGACATTTAAATTGAACTGATACATCTTCATCCACTAACATTAGTTCAACAATCACTTCAATTTTTTAAATTGGAATATAATTGCTTTACAATGTTGTGTTAGTTTCTGCTGTACAAATGAAGTGAATCAGCTATATGTATACCTACTTTACGCATGGCAGTGTATGTATGTCAATCCTAATCTCCCAGTTTGTCCCATCTCCCCTTCCCCTCGGTGTCCACATGTTCATTCTCTACATCTGCATCTCTATTCTTGCCCTGGAAATAGGTTTATCTGTACCATTTTTCTAGATTCCACAAAGATACGTTAATATACAATATTTGTTTTTCTCTTTCTGACTTACTTCATTCTGTATGACAGACTCTAGGTGCATCAACAACTCTACAATGACCCAATTTTGTTCCTTTTTATGGCTGAATAATATTCCACTGTATATATATACAATATCTCCTTTATCCATTCATCTGTCTTCAGACATTTAGGTTGTTTCCATGACCTGGCTATTGTAAATAGTGCTGCAATGAACATTGGGGTACATGGGTCCTTTTGAATTATGGTTTTCTTAAGGTATATGCCCAGTAGTGGGATTGTTGGGTCATATGGTAGTTCCATTTTTAGTTTTATAAGGAACCTCCATGCTGTTCTCCACAGTAGCTGTATCAATTTACATTCCCACCAACAGTGCAAGAGAGTTCCCTTTTCTCCACACCCTCTCCAGCATTTATTGTTTACAGATTTTTTGATGATGGCTATTGTGATTGGTGTGAGGTGTTACCTCACTATAGTTTCGATTTGCATTTCTCTAATGATTAGTGATGTTGAGCATCTTTTCATGTGCCTCTTGGCCATCTGTATATCTTCTTTGGAGAAATGTCTATTTAGGTCTTCTGCCCATTTTTTGATTGGGTTGTTTGGTTTTTTGATATTGAGCTGCATGAGCTGCTTGCATATTTTGAAGATTAATCCTTTGTCCGTTGCGTCATTTGTGAATATTTTCTCCCGTTCTGAGGGTTGTCTTTTCATCTTATTTATGATTTCCTTTGCTGTGCAAGAGCTTTTAAGTTTCATTAGGTCCTATTTGTTTATTTTTGGTTTTATTTTCATTACTCTAGGAGGTGGGTCAAAAAAGATCTTGCTGTGGTTTATGTCAAAGGGTGTTTTTCCTGTGTTTTCCTCTAAGGGTTTTTTAGTGTCTGGTCTTACATTTAGATCTTTAATCCATTTTGAGTTTATTTTTGTGTATGGTGTTAGGAAGCATTCTAATTTCATTCTTTCACATGTAGCTGTCAACTTTTCCCAGCACCACTTATTGAAGAGGCTGTCTTTTCTCCAATGTATATTCTTGCCTCCTTTGTCACAGATTAGGCGACCATAGGTACATGGGTTTATCTATGGGCTTTCTATCCTGTACAATTGATCTATCTTTCTGTTTTTGTGCCAGTACCATACTGTCTTGATTACTCTAGCTTTGTAGTATAGTTTGAAGTCTGGGACAACTGACACTGCAGAAGAGATTACTACAAGCAACCATACGCCAATAAAATGGACAACCTGGAAGAAATGGACAAATTCTTAGAAAGTTATAACCTTCCAAGACTGAACCAGGAAGAATTAGAAAATGTAAACAGACCAATCACAAGTAGTGAATTTGAAACTGTAATTAAAAAGCTTCCAACAAACAAAAGTCCAAGACCAGATGGCTTCACAGGCAAATTCTATCAAACATATAGAGAAGAGCTAACACCCATCCTTCTCAAACTCTGCCAAAAAATTGCAGAGGGAGGAACACTCACAAATTCATTCTACAAGGCCACCATCACCCTGATACCAAAACCAGACCAAGATATCACAAAAAAAGAAAATTACAGACCAATATCAATGATGAACATAGATGCAAAGATCCTCAACAAAATTCTAGCAAACAGAATCCAACAGCACATTAAAAGGATCATACACCATGATCAAGTGGGATCTATCCCAGGAATGCGAGGATTTTTCAATATACAGAAATCAATGTGATACACCATATCAACAAATTAAAGAATAAAAACCATATGATCATCTCAATAGATGCAGTAAAAGCTTTTGACAAAATCCAATACCCATTTATGATAAAAACTCTCCAGAAAATGAGCATAGAGGGAACGCACCTCAACATAATAAAGGCCATATACGACAAACCCACAGCAAACATCATCCTCAATGGTGAAAAACTGAAAGCATTTCCTCTAAGATCAGGAACAAGACAAGCATATCCACTCTCACCACTCATTCAACATAGTTTTGGAAGTCTTAGCCACAGCAATCAGAAGAAAAATAAATAAAAGGAATACAAATGGGGAAAGAAGAAATAAAACTGTCACTGTTTGCAGATGACATGATAGTATACATAGAAAATTCTAAAGATGTCACCAGAAAACTACTAGAGTTAATCAATGAATTTGGTAAGCTGAAGGATACAAAATTAAGTAATGCACAGAAACCTCTTACATTCCTATACACTAACAACAAAAGATCAGAAAGAGAAATTAATGAAACAATTCCATTTACCACCGCAACAAAAAGAATAAAATACCTAGGAATAAACCTACCTAAAGAGGCAAAAGACCTGTACTCAGAAAACTATAAGGCACTGAAGAAAGAAATCAAAGATGACACAAGCAGGTGGAGAGATATACCATGTTCTTGAACTGGAAGAATCAATATTGGAAAATGACTATACTACTCAAAGCCATCTACGGATTCAATGCAACACCTATCGAATTACCAATGGCATTCTTCACAGAATTAGAACAAAAAATTTTACAATTTGGATGGAAACACAAAAGACCCCGAATAGCCAAAGCAATCTTGAGAAAAAAAACAGAGCTGGAGGAATCAGACTCCACAATCACTTCATTTAACACGTACTAATTACTATCTGGGCATATGGTGGTGAGCAAAATATGCACAGTCTCTATCTTCTCAGAGCTCATGGTTTAAAGAGAAAGATGAACAGTGGGTGTGAGCTCTGCCCTCATATTTAGGCTTACTAAACCTCATGTGGGGATCACTGAAGCCTGAGGGGTGAAGAGTAGCTAGATTTACAAACTCTCAAAACAATCTCATGCGATAAGTTTATTATTATTCCCATTTCTCAGATGAAGAATTGGAGGTGAACATCACAAAGCTGCCTAGTGAGAGAGCTAATACGTGGTGTGACAGGGATGTGCGTGGAGAGCTAGGGAAGCAGTTGGTCCAGCCTGAGGGGTCAGAGAAGATGCTTTGGAGGAGATGACATCTGAGCTGAGTCTGGAAAGAGGACAGGGAATCAGCCAAATGACTGAGAGGAAGAAGCAAACACCAGGCAGCAAAGACACCAGGATGTGAACAAGCTCAGTTGTGCCTAGAATGTGAGGACAGAGGCAGGACAAAGCAGGGCCTGAGGCTGGGAGGCCAAGCCAACAAGCTGGACTCTATCCTGCAGGCTGCAGAGAGCCAGGGAAGGGCTCCAAGCAGAGGCATGGTGCAGTCAGATCTATGCTAGAAAAATCTACTCTGGCCTAGCAGTGAGGAGGACGGATTTGAGGAAAACCAGATGGGAAGCAGGGGGACCAATTAGCCGGCAATTACGGTATTCCAGGAGAGAGATGATGAGAGCCTCGGCTAGGGCACCAGTGGATGGATGGAGAAGAGGGGGCATGAGAGAAATATGCTGGAGGTAAAAATTATCAGGACTCTGATTGGTTGGATGTGGAGCAGCAAAAGAGGGTCCCAGAACAGGCTGTGCAGCCTTGCTGGATTATTGTGCCAGTCTGGGGCAGGGGAATGCGAAGCAGAACCAGCTGAGGGTGTAGGTGCAGCCCTTCCTGGAGGGAGAGGGAGGTCAGAGTTCTGTCTCAGGGTCCTTTCCAGACAGAGCTGTTTATGCTGGGCTGGAGGAAGAGGACAACTGGGGCCATTGAAGACCTTGGAGCAATGCAGACCCTAAGAAACAGGCTGGGGTTTCCCCAAAACAAGCTCAACAACTCCTTTGGTTGTAGGGGAATTAATTTTCAGAATAAGGCTGAACAAAGCCCAGCACAGCAGGCCACAGTATCTAGGGGTTGATAGAACTGCTGATCTCTTGAGAGATAAGAGGAGAGATGAACTCTTGGGTCTCATCTCCTGGCATACTTCTTTCCACCCCCTTATCGTTTTCTAACACGCATGCACGCAACACACACACACACACACACACACACACACACACGCATACGCTTTATCATCCCTAAACTTCTCACCTCCCCCAGACACACCAGGCCCTTTCACACTCCCTCTTTGCACCTGCTGTTCTCTCTGCCTGCGGAGTCCTTCCTCCTTCTCCACTGGGCAAAATGTATTCCTCCTTCCAGCCCAATCCAGATGCCAGTCCTCTCTGATGCTCAGCCGCACCGCCCTGAGCATCCTCACCACATTTCCCCCTGTCCAGCAGCACCTCCTGCTATGTTTCTTGGAGGTCTTTCTTCGCCACCAAGCTGAACTCCTGAGTCTTATTCATCTTGGCTTCCCGAGGTCTGACCATCACTAGGGCTCAAAAATGCTTGTGGAATGAACCGGGCACATCCCTGGAGGTGGACTAGACACACCTTCCCCAGCCGGGTCCCGAATTCTTTGCATCACTGAAGAGGATCATCTCTGCCCTCTGGACATATGGGAAATAAAGTCCATGCACACATGCTGTGAGGGGAATAAAGCCAGTGCCTACAGCTGCCCTCAGCGATTTGTGAACAGGTCTGCTATTTCTCTGAAATCAGCCTTTATTTTTATTCCTATTTTATAGGTGAGGGTTCCACCTTCAGGAAAGGCAACAATTCTTTGGGGCTGAAGATCACAGACTTGTTTAACATCTTTGGGGCAAAACGAGTAGGTGAATGAGACCATCTGTGGTTCTGTCCTTACCGAGATTCTCCAGGCTGACCACAGCTGATGGGCCCAGATAAATTCCCCAGAGAGCAAGGCCTTTGGTCATTTGCCAGGCAGCCCAGACAATCCCTCTCGGTTTCTGATGACTTCTGGAGCAAGAGGGAACTAACCACTATGACCCAGCTTGTCAGCCTCCCGGAAATCTTCTCTCCCTGCCTCAGACTTGTGCCTCGAACTGGCAAAGTGCTCATAGCAAGAAAATAGACAAGGGCCAGGAGGGACTGGAGTTGTCATCATCATCATGAAATTGATAACAATAGCAATGACACAGTGACAACAAACTCTTACCTGGTGTTTAATGTGTGTTACACGCTGTGCAAACACTTTATAAGCATTCTTGTTTTTTAGTCCCTATAGCATTCCTGTGAGCGGCTGCTGTAGTCCCCATTTATCTGATAACAATAGCAATGACACAGTGACAACAAACTCTCACCTGGTGTTTAATGTGTGTTACACGCTGTGCAAACACTTTATGAGCATTCTTGTTTTTTAGTCCTTATAGCATTCCTGTGAGCGGCTGCTGTAGTCCCCATTTATCAGATGAAAAGAACAAGGAACAGAAAAGTTCAGCAATTTGCTCAAGATCATTAGCTGAGCTGGAACTTAAAACCAAATAGTCTGACTCCAGAGCTCCTACTCTTAAATCTTACTCTGCAGAGAAGTACAGAAGTCCGGCTGGCACCCTGCCTATCCATGGAAGGACACAGTAGAAAATGAGAGGCTTGCAGAAGGCCAGCACCTGCTCATTTCTCTAACCGCACACCCCTTCCAGGTCTCTCCAGCTCCCAGCAGGAATGAATGCCTGCTCCTTGGCAGGTTAGAGCTCTGAGGAGTCCCAGAAAGTGCAGGTGAATGGGGGGTATTGGGTAGATGAGCTGGGGTGCCCCTTCCCCCCAACCCTGGCCCCTGGTCTCGCAAGCGATGGCCTTTGGATTGCTGCCTGTGTTGGATGCTTGGATCACTGCTGTCTGGAGCCTAATCTCCATTCTGGTGGTTTTGGTTGCTATGGTAATTGAATTCACTTAAAGTTGTCTCCAAGCTAGTCTGTCTACCTCTTTCTGCCTGTAGCCTGGAAGGGCACGAGCCCAGGGCTGAGGCCAAGAATGAAGAGGGCTTTGTGGCCTGGGAAGCTGTGTGTTTTTCCTGATCCAGAGGTACTCCTCAGAGGTGAACGGAGTAGAGAATCTTGGGAAAATGTTCTTTTCAAGTCTCTCTCCACCTTCCTCTTTGCTACCTCACTCATTTCTGCATAAATACTCTGGAATTAGACAGGCTGCAAAGGCAGGAGCTGGCAACCCTGGGGGTGGGGGGAGGAAGGACTCTGAGAGCATCTTCTGTTCCTCCGCTTTTTATTACTCATTCAACAAACACTTCCTGAGCGCTGACTGTATTCTAGGCACTGCTGCTTGTCTCTGGCATGGGGGTCTTTCTGGGTGTAGCTCAAAATCCAGAGTCACGGGAAATGCCCCCTGACAGCACATTTCCATGTGGCTACCACTCTGAAATTTCAGAAGAATGGCCAGCCAGGTCAGGATTGTGGGAAATACTCATTTCCTCCTTTCTCTGCCAGAGGGGGTTCATCAGACTGAGCTGAAAGCAGAATGGGACCATCCCTCAGGTTCCTCAGGTGGAACCTGAGGGGTAAATGGTGCTCACTTTCTCCACCATTCTCATGCAGGAGAAATTTTGACATAGAAGATAAATGACAAGGGCAGAAACCAATGTCACAGAGCTGCCTGGGGAGTGTGTGGGAATGACAGACCCTGCCCGTGACCCCTCCACTCTGCTTGGGTGATAGGGGAGTGGGGCAAAAAGGTTACGGTGGGTGATGTGTAATTGTGTGTTTGCAGGTCTCAGTCTTTTAAGTAATAGCTGGATCAAGCAAGCCAAACAAATATTTATGTAGCTCCAACTATGTGCCGGGAATCATGCCCTGGACTGAAAAGACGATGATGACTGAGGTACAGCAGAGACTTGAGGAAAGGATCACAGTCCAGGGAGGATGACAAACGAGCAATGCAAAGGGTGCAGCTATCAGAAGGTCAAGAGTAACGTGCTCTGGAGTCCAGAGCAGGGGGAAGAGGGAAGGGGTGTCTGGGAAGAGTGCACACAAAGTGAGTGCGTTGAGTTGCAAGTTTAGGGGTGAGAAGCAGCTCTGGAGACGGAAAGTCACTCCGTGCAAAGACAAGAGCATGAGCCAATGCACAGAGGTGTGAAAATGAGCAGTGTCTAGTGGTGGGAGTGCAGGCTGAGCTGGGAGAGCGGCAGGGAGCCCAGCAGGAGGAGGATGGAAAGCCCAGTCAGGTTGCATCCTGCAGGCCAGGAGGGACCATCACGGTGAGACTTGTGTTTTAGCAAAACAGCTCTGGCAACAGTGAGAAGGGAGGGTGGAAGTGGGAGCTGGTGGGGGGGTGGAGCCTGAACTGGGCTGTTGAACTAGCCACGGAGACAGACCCAGCCAAGAAGGGGGAGCAGCAGAACCTGTGGGCCCCAGTGACTGATTGGTTGGTGGGGGGGTGTCGGAGGGAGGGGCGAGTGTTAAAGGAAATGGAAGAGTCAGAGACGTCTCTGTGTGTAGAGTCGGGTAGGGAATAGACTGAAATAAGGAACACAAGACATCAGTTTGGAGGAGATCTGTCTGGGATGAGTGGTTAAGGTGTTTGGTAGAGTGAAGGTCAATGCCTGATAGGCAAAAGGAAGTACATTTCTAGCACTTGGGAGAGAGCTACTCATTAGAAATGTGCATGTGGGAATCATCAGCACGAAGGTGACAGCTGAAGTTGCGAGGGAAGACGACATTGCTCAGGGAGAAGGCGCGGAGCAGCGGGGACGTGGGAGAAGGTGAACACAGCTCGCAGGAGCGCGGTCAGAGGCAGGGCAGCGGTATCCTTCGGGACGGCGGGTGAGTGACCTGGAGTCCACGGCTGGTGGAAGGCAAGTACACAGATGGCGTGGGTTTCAGAGAACACGCTGCTGAGAGAAAGTTGTGGAAAGTTGGTCTAGAGCAGTGGCTCTCAAGCTTGAGTGTGGCGCAGAGGGCTGGTTAAAACAGAAAGAGAAAGACAAATACCGTATGCTAACACATATATATGGAATCTAAGAAAAAAAAAATGTCGTGAAGAACCTAGGGGTAAGACGGGAATAAAGACACAGACCTACTAGAGCATGGACTTGAGGATATGGGGAGGGGGAAGGGTAAGCTGTGACAAAGTGAGAGAGTGGCATGGACATATATACACTACCAAACGTAAAATAGATAGCTAGTGGGAAGAAGCCGCATAGCACAGGGAGATCAGCTTGGTGCTTTGTGACCACCTAGAGGGGTGGGATAGGGAAGGTGGGAGGGAGGGAGACGCAAGAGGGAAGAGATATGGGAACATATGTATATGTATAACTGATTCACTTTGTTATAAAGCAGAAATTAATACACCATTGTAAAGCAATTATACTCCAATAAAGATGCTTAAAAAAAAAAAAAAAAAACAGGGCTTCCCTGGTGGCGCAGTGGTTGAGTCCGCCTGCCGATGCAGGGGACGCGGGTTCGTGCCCCGGTGCAGGAAGATCCCACGTGCCGCAGAGCGGCTGGGCACTTGAGCCATGGCCACTGAGCCTGCGCATCTGGAGCCTGTGCTCCGCAACGGGGGAGGCCACAACGGTGAGAGGCCTGTGTACCGCTTAAAAAAAAAGAAAAACAGGGATCGCTGGGCTCCACCCTCAGGGTTTCTAATTCACTAGGTCTGAGATCTGAGCCCTGGGAATTTGCATTTCTAACAGGAACCGAAAAGCAAATTGCTGCTGCTGGTCCGGGGACCACACTTTGAGAACCATGGAATCTCTGGTCTAGATTGATAATTCTATGCTTGAGAAGGTTCAAATGCAAATTCATCCACTCTTGATCATGGCTCCAGTTGGACAGGAGGAGAAACAGAGCTTTGGTTAAAGAACAGAGGTGGAGGAAAAAGCGGAGAATGTCAGGAAGTTCCTTGGAAATGGGATGGACGTTACTGAGGACACAGGGATGGGGAAGCGGGGGGAGACTAGAGGGCTGACAAAAGAAGGGCAGGCCAAGGAAGGCTCGGGGTATGATGACACAGAGGAGGGTGGCCCGAGGGACCACAACTGTAGCCAAGACTATGGGTCACAGGAAGGGGACGAATTAGGCAGAGAGGAGTATGGGGATTAGAACAAGCCTCAGGGATTTGTTTGGAGTCCTGGCCAAAGTCTAGTCTCCCTCCTAGAAAGCCTCATCTTCCTCCCCCATCCCTCCCTTCTAACCTTCCAGAGTCATTGCCAGCCTCCGGACCTCAGGCTTTCCTAAGCAGGACAGCAGCAGCTGCCTTATGCCCAGAGTCATCTCCCATGAGGGCTGCTCTGAGGACAAGAGCACCTGGTGCTTTTTGCATTTTCCTTCCAAGATCTCAGACCAAGACCCTGAGATACTACAAGGAGGCTCCTGACCTCAATGCTAGGCACCCCCTGGGGCTGACCCATCCTGCCAAGGGACATACAAAACTTAAGTCTTATTTTCTATCAGTGGAGCAAGTCCATAAAGAAAATCCCATTCATCAGTGTCCAGAAGAATATTACCAAGATAGACGAGACACCATGGGCAGTATTTAATTACAAGCAGGCAAAGCAAATAGGAGGGACGCAATAAAAATGCTAATCAGGGCGGAAAAAAACAGGCTACATTTCCCTCAAGAACAGACTACAGCTCGTCTTCCCCCTCCGCTCCCAGATCTCAGATGAGTGGCCAGGTTCTGATGGTAAGACTTGGTGACAGGTGAGTCTGTTTTAGCCACAGTCCACCCTCTTCCCGCTTCCATGGTTCCGGCCTCCCAGTTCCTAGAAGATCCTGCCCAGAGGGAGGGAGACTGGCTTTCCTTGTAAGCACACGGTTTCCCCTTTGGGGGGCGGGGCCGGGCAGAGAATTTGGAAAGTGACTGAAGTTATTATTCAGGGCTCAGTTCTGTGTCCCCGGAAGCACTTCAGGCAGGGACCCTCTCCGCTGCTGCTTCCGGTAGCACATCCTGAATCTGCATGAGAAGGGAGCAAGTCTGGAGACCTGCCCCAAGACCAGCCTGAATTCAAGGCGCTGGGTGAGTCTCCGGCCTGGAAGTCAACCCAGCTCAGAGCCACTTAGGAAGAGACTGGGGACACTCAGCTAGGCCCCAAGGCCTCCTCTTCCTCATGCCGCTCCGCATGGCTGAGCTCCACTTTGGAATACGGTTCAGGATTTTGCAGGCCAGTCTTGTTGTGACTTTGCAGCCCATGCTGTCTGACTTCTTGGGTAGCTGGATCCCTTGGATCAGGTGACATTCCTTGCTAGCTCTCTCAACTTCCACACTGCTGCCAGAGATAGATTTATATCTCTCATTTCCCTTGGTCCCTGGGATGCTTGGGCCCTAGGCCTCACGTTGGTTTGAGGTAAAACTTGTGCAGAGGTGCAGCCCGGAGGATCTTGATTCAGCCCAGGCCCTTGCCCTAGGCTGGCCTCTTCTGTTTACTGGGCTCACCAGTCACCCTGGCTGGTGTCCATGAAATTTACTGCTCTTTTGATTAGTCTCTCCTTAAGCTCTTCCCAACATCATCAGGAAGGAATTAGCCTGAAAATTGTCAGGTATCTCATCTGTATCATCTCTCCTCACCCTCCACCCCACAGGGAGACAGCTCAACTCCTAGCTCTTGACGCTCCCTAGAAACAAGTCTGTTAGAAAGTTTACATGCCAGTTGACTCAACTGCTCTGGGAGCTCAGACAAGTTACTTATCTCTTCCATTTCCTCATCCAACAAATGGAGATAACAACATTACCTTCCTCAAATTTTTTACGAGAATTCAATGCAAATACATACAAAGAGCTTCGAAGAGCGCCTGCCATGTAATAAGCACTCAGACAGTGTTATCATTGTCATCATCATCATTGCTGTGATATTTATTATTAAGATCAATGATTATCTTACTTGCCTATATGTCCAGGTACTTGATAGAAGGTCTGGCATGAATAAACATTCAAAAATCATTGGATCAATGAATGAATGTTCTTTTAAGTGAATTCTTCCAAAGATATTACTCTTGCCAGGAAAATTTCAGTTTAAAGAGAGGATCTGCACATTGATGACCACGATTAACATGTAAATGGCTAATGGTGCGATTCCAGGCATCCCCGGGGAAGGGATGTAGAGTCAATGGTTCTTTTCACTGTCCTTCATATGTCTGATCATAGTCAGATAGTCAGTTACCAGAAATATAGCTGGCTCTGGTCAGTAGCTCACAGTTATCTTGCCTCAGGTGGAATCTCCCTCCTAACTCTAAAAGCAATAAAACCTTAGAAAGAGAACCACAAAAAGATAAAGGAGACAAAGGAAACCCTTCTAGCCATAGAAACGATATGTCCTGGGTCCTTCCTGAGCTCCAGGTTGCCATAACCTGTGTATGTGTTGAGGCTATAGAGCCCGTATGGGTTTGTTCACTATGAGATAGGAAGGAGAGAGTTGCAGCCCAGCTGACCTCAGACCCTGGTATGCCGGGGCTCCTAGACCCTCCTGGGAGAGCCGTGCCCCTTCTGTACCTCACCAGAGTTCTGGTAACGCAGAGTAGAAATATTTTACCTAAATGTTACTGGAAGGCTGTGCTGTGAATCTGCCGTGGGTGATCAGCACAAGATCTTGGTTGGAAAATAGATCCATTTCAAATTCAGAGGCGAGGGGTCAAGCAGGCTTGGGAGAAAGAAAACCACCATATGCTTCTCACAACAGTTGTGTGAGTTGGTTGGGACCTTTATTCTTTTTTCATTCTTTTGATATTCTTTAAAAATATATTTTATTATTTATTTTCACATGGTTCAAAATTCAAAAGGTCCTAAAGTCTATACAGTGGAAAGCCCCTCCCCTCTGTCCATAGTCATCCACATTCCTCCCCTGGTACAACCAATGGTCACCAGTTCTCTGAAGAACCTTCAGAGAAAAGGTTCTCTGAAAAACCAGAGGTATTTTACAGACAGACAAGCAAATGCACGTGTATAATCTCCCTCCTTTACGCAAATGGAAAGCTTGCTTTACACACTGTTAAGCCCCTAGCACTTTTTTTCATTTAATAATATATTTTGGAGATTACTTAATATCAGTATATATTAGACTTACATCATTCTTTTTGTGGCTGCATAGAATTCTATTCTATAAATTAATTTATTTAACAAGCCCATTTAAGTCTTTCCAATCTTTAATTTTAAAAATAATGCTGGAATGAATAACCTGTGGGAAAGTATATCAGTAAGATATATGTGAGTATATCTTAAGATAAGTTTCTAGAAGATGAATTGTTTGGGCAAAGGCTTTATCCATTTGTAAATTTGATAGTTATTGACAAATTGCTTTTCATAGATAGCCCGTTTTTTTTTAGAGATGACAAAACTGGAGCTTAAAGAGAATACGTGACTTAACTAAAGTCATATAGGTTGTAAATAAAACAACCGAGATAAGAACAATGTTTTTTTGGTTCTTGGTCCAAGACTCTCTGGACCCATGAGCCCAGAGAAATCAGGAACATCTAAGAAACATCAGACTCCTGAACTATAATAAAATCCACAACTTCGCATAGTATACATTAAACATTGTGGATTCAGCTTCGAGAAAGCCACAGTTCCTACCTTCAAGGAACCAGCAGTCTAGAAGGAGATAGAGACAAGTAAAGACACTCTTTTGGGCTTCCCTGGTGGCACAGTGGTTGAGAGTCCACCTGCCGATGCAGGGGACACGGGTTCGTGCCCCAGTCTGGGAGGATCCCACATGCCACGGAGAGGCTGGGCCCATGAGCCATGGCCGCTGAGCCTGCGCGTCCGGAACCTGTGTTCCGCAACGGGAGAGGCCACAACAGTGAGAGGCCCGCGTACCGCCAAAAAAATAAAATAAAAATAAAAATAAGCTCTTTTGATTTAGGCATATGAAATAAGGACAAGATGTAAGGAGATACCATGAGAACATGGGAAGAGCCCCTGACCAGCTTTGGCTTCCTGGAAGAGGAGGCATTCAAGGTGACCTTAAATAATTTAAAAATCTCCTCAGTAATATTAATTATGACATCCCCCTTCTTCAACCATCACTATTTCCCGTCCCAAAATTTTCGTCAAAGTGATTGATGAGTAGCAAATGAATTGCTTACTGAAAGCATGATATAGCTGGAATAACAATAAAGGCTACTGTAAACTGAGTTCCCACTGTGTGCCAGACACTGCGCTTTCTGGCTCAGCCATTAACTAGCCACATGCCCTGGAGCAGGTGACATCTCCCAGGTGTGCATTAGTGCCCACATCTCTAAAATACAACGGTTCATCAGATGATCCATAGCTCCCCAGCTCCCCACCGTTCTGAAGTGCTACGGCTCTAAGATCGATGAAACCTCTGCTGGGGAATGATGGATGAGGAAGAATCGGGAGTGGGAGACTAGGGCAAAGGAGTGAAAGGACTGGCTAGTTCTCAAACTGGCAAATCAGCCTTGGGAAATTTGATTTTGAGAGAAGATACTACATGTCAGATTAATAATAATACTGACGAGCCCTTACTATTCTATTTTTCCAAGGTGACTTTCTAGGCTATTTCATGTGCTCTTCAGCACAGTGTTGTGAGGGAGGGAGTCGGGCAGGTACGAGTCTCTGCTGGAGGATGGGGACTGAGGCCAGGCAAGGGAGGCCCCAGGGTGGGGCAGTGGTGCAACCTGGGCTAGAACTTGCTCAGTCTTCTGTCCTGACACCTAACTGGTTCTATCCTGTGATTCCATATGGAAGGTAAAATTCTGGTTGGAATTGGTCTAAAGTCTGCATGACGCCCAGAAGCCTGAACTTGAATGGCCTTTCGAGGTGCTGTCCCACCTCCCTCACCACCCTCCCAGCAACCACGCTCTTTCCCTGGTCCCTGGAACCAGACCTTTATTTCCACAGAATGAGCCTAACTAGTAGTTTTGGTGACTCGGCGCCAATTGAGCTGGCTGCTCAGCCTTTGACTCAGCTGTGGTGGGACTTCTGCCCAGTTTGAGCTCCCGGCTCGACTCTCGTGATACCCTGCCCCGTTCCTAGGTCTTCTGGGCCTGGACCCTGCCGTACTCTTCCGGGTCCTTCCTCTCTGGGAGTCCAGCCCTGTCCTTGAGCCCTGCCTAAGGCTGAGATCCCAGCACTTCCAGCCTGAACCATCCATCACACATCACCTCTTTCTAGGTCCTCTCTGCTGTGCTCTGTTCAACTAGAAACCATCCGCTGGACCTCTCTGATGCCAAGCACCAGTTAGGATGGCTGTCTAGCTCCTATGACATCCTTTCCAAATAATCCTCTGCCTGCTGGGCTGCCCCCTCCCGTAGCCGACAGCTAGGTTTGCCCCTAAGCTGCTCACCCACAATGGGTATGTCCCTATTTCAAGCCCAGTCTGGGTGATGCAGTGATGTGGTTGTCCACAGGCTCTGAGCTCTGTTTTGACAGACCTCCCCTGCCCCCCACCCCGCATCAAAGCTGGAAGCTGATGAGCTGGGTAACCCTGAGGCAACTTGCTATCTGACCCTTTCTGGGGGCCTATTGCCCCATCTATGAAAGTGCCCCCTGGGTTCCCTTTCCTTGTAGATATGAATAAGAACACAGCTATTTAGGACCCCCTAGGGGAAGGCTCTGCCTGAAAACAGATGTGATTACTATTTTCATCACCTTTATAATCCTTTAATCACACATTTGCAGCAGGGAGCCTGGGCAGGGTTAAGTCCATTTATATAAACAGCAGGAAAAATGAGGCTCTGTGCTCTATGCCGACCTTGCTTAGTGGAAACGTAAGAATCACTGGCCTTTCATGAGCAGAAAAATAAATAATCCAGGTATTTTATCCTCAGACAGCTCACATCCAAGCTGCTGGCACCTGTGCTTAAATTGTGAAGGCTTTGACAGAGATATATCACCTCTCCAGGACCAGTAGGGATGCTGGCCTGAGCTCTCAGCTTTGTCAGTGGGTTGAATGGCATGGTAGGAGGCTCTCTGGGCAGCTGGCTGTCCCTAAACAAGGAATCTCCTATACCTCTGGCCCTTGGGTCCTGGAAGTTTTAATCTGGAAGCCTGCCCCTATCATGAATGTCATTAGGAGTCTAAGGGAGGTCTGAAACCATTGCTTGGAATGGGTCCCTAATAGATAGAAGGTTGTTTCTCTCTTTTGAGATAGTGGGAGGATGGGACAAATGGTACTAGGACCCTAGAATGGTATGGGGAACATCCAGGGCTTCTCCATTGAAGCTGAGGCTTTTGACTAGTAGTCCAGAGACCGAGAGAGGCCTTGGTGATTGTGCAGTGGCCCTCCACTCCGAGAAGGCCATCAGCCTGGGAAACATACCCTGATGCTCTCCATGTTATAATTCCTCAAGTAAAGGACAGTCTTTCCCTCCAGGGAATTAGTCTACTTGTATATAAGAATCTCTCTTCTGGTTTAATGGGACATTATTATTTGCTATTGCTGTATAAAAGACTATTCCAAAACTCAGCGGTGTACAATAGTAAGCAGTTGTTTAGCTCATAGATGTGTGGGATGCCTGCAGTCAGCTGATCTTGGCCAGACTTGGCTGGGCAGTTGGGATTCAGCTCTGCAACATGTATCTCTCATCCTCCTTCTTGGACCAGTGGAGATGGCAGAGGCGCCATTTTCAGTGGCATTTCAACACTTTGGAAATGAATTACCTCTACCATTTCTGGCATAAAGAAAAGAAAGTTTAAATTAATTTTCAGCAAGGGATACTATTGGTCCAGGCAACTTCCCTCCCACTGTGTTAACATGCAATGCCTCTGAAAACCTAGGCTCAGAACTGGCACATTGCCACATGGCCAAAGACAAAGTTAAGTAGTGGGGAAACATACTCCACTGCTTTATGGAAAGAACTGCAAAGTCACAAAGCACCTGAATAGGGAGGGGCTAGTGACCCAGCCTGCATAAACCCAGCCAGATGCCAGAATTGTGCTCTGGCCCTTGGAGCTTTTGCAGATGTCTCCCTCTCCCTATCTCAGGGTGGGTTCAGAGCCTTCTGACTGGGATTTGGGGGATGGATGAGATGATACGGGACCCTCTGAAGGAGGACCTAGTCAGCCCAGAGTAACTTAGCCCCCTGACTCCCTCTCCATCTTCCCCTGGCTGGAATGTGGGCACATAACGATTGGAAAGACAAAGTTCGCACTGAAGCAAATGATTAATTTCATGAGGTTATGTCCTCATGAGTTGTAGTTTTCACATCTGATATTCTTTCCTGGGAAAATAAAGAGGCCAAAGGAACACACAGCAAGGAGCAGAAAATGGACAGCACTATGATTTCAGGTCATATGTTCCACGTGACTACTAAATGGGAAGTGGGAACCAGAGAGGTGAGTAACGCTGGGCCCACCCTCAACCAGATACCAACGCAGGGAGCAGAAATCTTGTAAATGATCTGAACACTGATTTCACTGAACCTTGATAAAACAGTTGGTTTTGCCAAGACCCTGGACTCTTCAAGCCAACAGGTCCAAAACACAAACTGTTAATTTTCCACCAGCACAGAGCGGCTATGAACTTGGAGATGGTGACAGCAGCTCTCATGGTTTTCCAAAAATCTCTATGAAACTTTCCCTTTCCAGCCCTGCAACCCTCCCCATCCCCCAAATTAAATAGGCCCTGTTGTTTTCTTTCCTGCCGTAAAGCATATTATTTCATGGTGTCTCATTTACGAGAGGTTACCAAAAGAAAGCTAAATTGGGATTTTGTTCAGCTGCTGATGACTCTTTCCCTATTACCCTAGCTCATTTTCAGTGGCATTTCAACACTTTGGAAATGAATTACCTCTACCATTTCTGGCATAAGGAAAAGAAAGTTTAAATTAATTTTCAGCAAGGGATAGTATTGGTCCAGGCAACTTCCCTCCCACTGTGTTAACAACAATGTCCTGTCTCATTAAATGCTGATAAACAAGTGTAGCATCCTGACACACCACAAATTGGGTTATTGACACTTCCGTCAGCTGTTCACTGCTTCCCAAATCCCCTGCTTTATATAGACATATGGTGGTTATACAACATGGGGGCTCTAATAGTACCTCAGAATGAGGAGTGCTTGTCAGCAAACTGGCTGCTCTCTTTTGTTGTGTCTGACTTTCATCTAATAATAGATTGTATTTATTTGGCTTCTCCACCCTCTGGGGTTCATCTGGGGCACATGTGTTTGTGGCTTCTCCACAATGGGGTAGGCATCCCCCCTCCCTTTCCCAGTCCTCTGCAGCTTTCTCAAGGAACGGCCCCACTGGCTATTGCCTTGGGCAATCCTCACCGTCTCAGCAAATCAGACCACTGAGGACAAAACTGTCAGCAGCCCTTTAACCTGCCCACTGTGTGTGCTGCCGGGACCCTGAGGACCTCGGGACACAAGAGAGCAGGTGATGTCCTATATAATGTCCCACTGTGGATGGCCAGCCTGCCAGGTGGGAAGGTGACTGAATGGTCAGTCACCATTCAACAGGTTCTTCTTATTAGAGGACAAGGCAAGCGAAATTGTCCTTAACCCACAGCAAAAGAACCTTAGCTGAAAGATAAGGAAGAATTGCATGAAATTGAAGATGCCTCTGACTATGGCCAATGGCTGGGATATGATCAAGGCCACCAGGGGTTTCCTGCTTGACCCCTCCTTGAGATCCCAAGAACAGAGTAGACAGCAACCTGCTCACCTGAGATAGGCTCAGGTGTCCCCAGGGGTGGGAGCATGGATAAGATGACTCATCCTTTTGATGTGAGGGTTCCATAGTTTTTCTGCTTTTCAAAATCAAACACTATATTTCGAGTTCATATTGCTATGAGTTTACATAGGAAATGTCTTCTCTTTGAAATTTTCCCATGGACATAGCAGTGTTATCAGTGATCAGTAGAATCAACAATAGGAAAGGGATTTGAAAATAGCAGTGCACAGTGCTGACCTCCTGAGAGATAGCTTTCCTGCCTGTGTCCAAACCTGACCCTCATGCCGCACA
This sequence comes from Neophocaena asiaeorientalis asiaeorientalis, assembly GCF_003031525.2. NCBI lineage: Eukaryota > Metazoa > Chordata > Mammalia > Artiodactyla > Phocoenidae > Neophocaena > Neophocaena asiaeorientalis. The sequence goes on from NW_020175191.1 coordinate 556,171, forward strand.
GCTGGGAAAGGCGGTCCACACTCTTCCAGCTCTTCTCAAGGGCACGGAATGCAATGAGACAGGAAATTGTGTTTAGTGTATGTGAATGTGTGTGTGTCCACATGTCAGGCACTGAATGTAGAGGAGGCTGGGGGCGGGGGGATTGGGGAAAGAGCTGGGTAGAGAACGACGACTGACCCACTCAAGGTAACTTTGTCATGGCTTCTTTTACCATTTTCCTTTGCAGGGTCTTCCTCAGTGTTGGAGGGCTCCGGGGACCCCTCTCTTCTCCAATCTACCCTTACTGTAGGTGATCTGTAGGTGATATCTGTAGGTGATCTCCTCTAGTCTTCTGGCTCTAAATATCTGACAACTCTTACCTTGTTTTCCTTTCCTTCCAGACCTCTTCCCTGCACTCTCAGTGATGTCTAATGGGGATCGCAAACTTACCTGTCCCCAAACTCCTGATTTCTCCCGCTAAACCTGCTGCTCCTACCGTTTCTCCATCTTGGTAAGTGGCAACTCCATTTTGCCACATACCCTGACCAAAAACCTTGGTGTCCTCTTCGCTCCCTCTTTCTTTTATACCCCACATCCAATCCATCATCAAATATTATTGGCTCTACCTTATTGGTTCTAGCCTATAACCAGAACCCAACACTTCTCAGGGCCTCAGTCCCTCTATCCTGGTCCCTGCCACCAGTCTCTTAGTGGGTCCCCATTGTACCAGCCCCTAAAGTCTTTTCTCAACAGCAGTCAGAGCAACCCTTCTAAAATGTGTGTCAGATCGTGTCACTCCCCTGCTAAAGTCCTCACACAGGGAAAAGCCCAAATCCTCCCAGTGACCTCCAAGGCCCTACAAAGCCTGGCCCCATGGCCTCTCTGGCCTCGTCCCCTTGCTTGGGTCCCTTGTTCTGGCTGTTCTGGCCTCTTTGCTTTTCCTCAGGTCTGCTATACACAGTCTTACCTCAAGGCCTTTGCAATTGCTATTCCCTCCACGAGGAATGCTTTTCTCCTGGGTATAAGGTTCACCCCCTCTACTCTTTTAGGCCTTTTCACTAAAGCCTTCTCTGAACACCTCCTATACAGCATTGTACCTCTACCCCCAGAACTGACACTCCATATGTTTTCTTTTCCACGTTTATCAACATTATAGCTTACTTATACATTTGTCTGTCTGCTCCACTAAATGATATAAGTTCCATTAGAGCAGCTCTTTTCTTTTTTGGAGGGGTTCTGCTTGTTCATTGCTACCTCCCAGCGTATAAGAGAATCATAATAGCTAAGAATGAATGAATATGCAAATGAATGAGTGTCATTATCCCTCTGAATCCCCGCTGGAACCTCAGGTAAACACTGTGGTGGGATGGGGGGATAGTCCGAGAGAGGGGATGTGTTCCCTTTTGTCACAGCTGGCCCCTCAGTCCAGAATACTCCTCTCTCTTGTCACCTAACTCCAACTCATCCTTGAGGGGTCAACTTAAATGTCACTTCTTCAGCCTAGGGGACTAAATTAGGCTTCTTGCTAAATGCTTCTATATCTCCAGTATTTCTTTTTGCAGCACTTTGCATGTTCAGAATCTTGTCATAAATTATTCATAGCTGTTGTTTAATGTCTGCTTTCCCCATGAGACTGTGAGTATCACCCGGCGGGGATTGCACTAGTCTTTGCTCACAGCTGGGTCCTGGCACGCAGCACATGGCTTGGCACACGTGTGTGCTCTGTTGGTGACAGTCGACAATTGAGAGATACGGGATTTAAAATGTGAAATTAAAGCTTGAAGACACAGTGAGGCCTCCTCATGGTGTCACAGGGTAGGATCTCACAAATAGTTATATGAATATTTAAGTGAGAGATGGACACCTTTCCAGGGAGGGGCCATGGCCAGGCTCACCTGAGTTGTGAAAGGTAGGCAGGGTGTGTGTTTGACTCTTTGTCCCTCTGATTGGGTCACTCATTGTCATATTTGGGGTTTGGTTTGCAAACCCAGCCCTCAAGAGCCCCTCTGACTGTTTGCCCACAGTCAGTATGAGGAAGAATGCTTTGCTTAAGACCTTGACCTTGCCCTTCATGCTGTCACGCAGCCCATTAAGGGTGTTAACTGAGGAGGAAATGAATGCATTTTCCACTCAATTAAAAATACACACAATTTTAGAGCCAGAGGAGACTGTTTAATCCTATGGTCTCATTTCACAGAAGAGAAAACTGAGGCTCAGAGAGTAGAAATGATCTGTCTGAGGTTGCACAAATAATTAATGACAGAAAGTAGCTAAAAACCCAGAAACGTGACGTCAAGTGCTCTTCTACTATGCCACAATTATGCTTCTTTCTTCCTCCCCTGAAATAAAACTTCATTTTAAAAAAAGCTTAACAGTAACATTAAGAAATGAGAGTGTCTTAAAAAGTAAACTTTTTTTTTTTTCATTGCATTGGGTCTCCGTTGCTGTGTGCAGGCTTTCTCCAGTTGCAGCGAGTGGGGGCCTCTCTTCATTGCGGCGCACGGGCTTTTCATTGCGGTGGCTTCTCTTGTTGCGGTGCACGGGCTTCTCATTGAGGTGGCTTCTCTTGATGTGGAGCACAAGGCTCTAGGTGTGCGGACTTCAGTAGTTGCAGCACGTGGGCTCAGTAGCTGTGGCTCGCGGGTTGTAGAGCACAGGCTCAACAGTTGTGGCGCATGGGCTTAGTTGCTCCGCAGCATGTGGGATCTTCTTGGACAAGGAATCGAACCCGTATCCCCTGCATTGGCAGGTGGATTCTTCACCACTGCGCCACCAGGGAAGTCCCAAAAAGTAAACTTTTAAACTTTAAACTGGTACTTCAAAAACATACTAGTAAACTAAGTACAATGTATTACCTTTATTAATGCTTAACTATGTATTTTCATCTAACCTGATTTCTTTCCCTTAAGCTTGAGTAAAAGCTTTCTTTCTGCTCACCCTGACTCATTATTTCTCAGTCACAGTTCCAGACTGGATCCAAAAATGCCATGTCTGTTCAAGTTTCCGACTTAAGACATTTCTCAGGCGTGAGCAGGTTATTCCTCTACTGGGCTGATGAAGTACTTACGTGAATCTTGTCCTCTAGTCTGTCTCTTCCTCCTTCCTCCTTCTCCATCTCTCTTCCCATCCCCTCTCTCCTCCCTGCCTTTCTCTCTCTGCCTCCCCTCCCCCTGCTCTCCTCTCCCTCTTCCCCTCCTTCTCTCCTCCCTCTCCTAATGCCATTGTTCTGCTGAAAACCTGTGATTCCCCTTCCTCCAAAATTTCTACTTGCTCCATTAACACTTCCATCGCAGATACATTTGCTTGACATTTGCTGGTAATTTGAATATAACCGATAAGTTTTCTTGATGACTTCCTTGAAGCTGCACCTCAAACTCGGTTTAGATGCCAATGGCTAATAGTTTTTGCTCAGGAGAGTACAAACAATGGGAAACATCCTGTGTGCCTGTTGGGCAGTGACAGTCAGAGTTGGGAAACGCAGACATGGTGAGTTGATGACCAGGTCTGTATGTGATACCTCTTCTGGCTGCTCCACTACTAGCCCTCGGTCCAAGCCACCACCATCTCTTGCCTGGATTATTGCAGTAGCATCCTTACTGGCAACCCTCCTCCTACCCTTGCCTCCACCCGCTACGATCTGTTCTCAAAAAGGTTGCCAAGGTGATCTATTTCAATGGAAATGTAGTCCTGTCACGCCTCAGCCCAAGCTCTGGAATGGCTCCCATCCCTCAGCCTGATGGACCCCCTTCTCCCTTTGTTAATTCTGATTTTTTTCTATTGCTCGTTACTTCTGCCCTCACCCTCTGTGCTCCACCCACACCAGCCTACTTGCTCTGCTTTAAATATATCGGACACCCTAGCTTTAAAGCCTTTCCATTGGCTGTTCCACACGATAAGCCTTGGCTCAGGTCATGTTTTCTCTATGAGGACTGACTAGCATGGACTCCATGTGATACACCACCTGCCCCTGCCCTGTACTTCCCACCCCCTTAACCTGTCCTACTTGGTTTGGTTATTCACAACGCTTACCACACCCTTGTGTTCTATTCAATCTACATATTTGTGATGTTTATTGTTCATTGTCTATCTTCCCAGTTAGGATGTCATTTCTCTGAGGGTAGGGATCTATTTTGTTCCCTTTTGTTCCCAGGCACCCTAGAACAGTGCCTGGAACAGAACAGGCACCCAAGAAATACCTGTTGAACAGAACTGCTCATTTGCTAAGATACTACTCGTAGTTAGTAACCAACGCTTTTTGAGAACTTATTCTGCTCCAGGCATTGTTCTAACGCTTTGTAGATGTAACTCATTTAATAGACAGTAAGTGATTGTTTTGATCCCCTCTGAGCTGTGAAATGCTACTTTCTGGTTTTGCAAGTGATTCTCAACCAGGTGAAACTTGGTCCTGGACAGGGGGAGGGGGGAGGGACTAAAAGGAGGGTACGTACAGGTGGAAACTGATTGAGCACATCAATTTTTTTAATAATACAAATTACAGCAATAAGCTTTGAAATAGTCTGTTCTGCTAGTTGGGCTAGGATGGGAGGAAAAAGCAAACAGGATGAGAAAGAATGACAGGCGGCTTGAATGAAAAAGAGGTCCCCAGGTGCAGCATTCATACTACAGGTAAACAGAAGCCCGAAGGTCAAGAGGATTGGCAAGATGCAACTGATTGTTTTGTGATGCTCAGAGTTAAAAACAAATTTAAGCTTATAGCAGAATATGACTTTTAAAGATACATTTGTAATCTGAGCTCCCAGAGCCTCTCAAGCCCATAGGTCCAAGTGCTCTCTCCTTCAAGAAACAGCTCGGCTCTCTCAGGCTCACTGGGGGACCTCGGCCCCTGTGGCTTCCTACTGTCCGGTATTGCTGAAGTCTCTCAGAGTTGCTGGCTTTCTTCTTGAATGGAGCGGGGTGGGGAGAGCCCTCACACACTCACGATTACTTCAGTCACCCAGGCACTGCTGTTCACATAGACCAGCGCCTTCCAGAGATGGCTGTTGGGCACTTGAAACGCAGCCAATTCCAACTGAGGTGCACTGAGCGTAAAATACACACTGGATTTCAGAGACTTAGTACATAAAATGTAAAGTATCTCAGTAATATCTTTTTCATACTGATTACATGTTGAAATTATCATATTTTGGAGATACCGAGTTAAATTAATTACAACTAAATTGTAAAGTAACTATAAATTAATTTCACCTTTTTTTGTTGTTTGTTTTAGTTTTTTAACTGTAGTTACTAGAAAACTTAACATTATCTCTCTGGTTCAAACTTGTGTCTGGTGTTGTACTTCTACTGGACAGCACCGCCATGGATATGGCCTTTTCTCCTGGGCGCCTCTGGGTCAGGGCCCACATTTGCCACCATGCCCATCTCCATACTGCTGAATGTCGCTGTCACTGCTGCTGGGCAGGATCTCTACTCCTCTGGTAGGTCCTGTAACGTCTACCAGATGGGACCACCAACCCTCTGCAGTGCCCCCAACCTCCACCCTGCGGGGGCCACCACCTTGAGTCCTCAAGGTCTTAAAGTAGCCCAGTGCCCTGTGACAAGGTGGGAGAGTGTCTCCCCTCCCCTTTGGTGTTCCTATTAAAAGGCCCCAAAAGAGAGAAAGCCGTTTGTGCTCTAGTATCATAGAGTGCATTGAAAGTTTTTTCTTTTTTATTTCTGCCATCTCTGCAGGAAAACCTGGAGGTGCACCAGGATCAGATTTTTACTTTGTTTTGTTTTCTATATATTATTTTCTTTTTGTTTTGTTTTATTTTTTACCTTTAAAATCTGCTTATTGAGGTATAATTTACATACAATAAAATGTAACCGTTTTAAGTATATAGTTCAAAGGGTCTTGACAAATGACAAACCTATGTGATACCACCCTAATTATGATATAGAATTTCTCCTTCACTCCAAAAAGTTCCCTTGTGCCAGGGGCAGATTAGAGGGCTAGCTAAAAAGCTGGATTTGGAAATGTACCTTCTTATAACATTGTCAGGTATCACCTGTCAGGCCACGCTCTCTCTTCCTAGGGGGAGGATTTTCCCAAGAGACTTAACCCATCCTCATTTGTTCAGGGCAGGAGATTTCACCAGTTCCCCAGACTCAAATCTAAGCCCAGCACAAGCCCCTGCAACATGCAGACCGAAGGGTTTTTGTCTGGTGTTGCTTTTGGTTTTGTTCAGTGAAACATAAAATGACTTCACCACATGGATCAAATTAAGGAGGCTTCAAGGAGGAGGTGTTGCTCTTTTCCTTAAGAGCATTAAAGAAATGGTGAGGCAATAGTTGGTAGATTTGAGGGAGAGCAGTAACAAGTCAGGGCTCCGAGGGGTCTGGCCCCTGCAGGCATCTTCAGTCTTAGCTCACACTATTTTCTCCTCCTTCCCTCCACTCCAGCCACACCGGATCTAACTCCAATTTTTCAACCACATCAAGTGGTTGCTTCCTCGGGACCTTTGCACAGGCCACTCCCACTGGCTGGAGAACTCTTTGCCCTCTCTGCATACAGACTCCTTTCCTTCCTTCACACCTCAGTTTCAAGGCCACCACTTCACAGAGGACTTCTCAGACCACCCACTCTAAAAGTAGACCCCTCATGTTATTCATTTTCTTTAGAGCATTTATCCCAGTTTATTATATACTCATTTACTTGTTTTCATGTTTAATATCTGTCTCCCACATTAGACTGGGAGCTTTATGGAAGTAGAAACTGCTCTGTATTATATTGTATTGTTGGCTTACAATTATTCCTTCTTTTCCGGCACTTGCCATGGCTAAACTGTGAATAGGGTATGCTTCCATAGCTCACTAATTTTCAGCTTGGCCCTGACTCACTTTGGCTAATGGTGTGACAGTGGAAATAAAGTGCACTATGTCTCACTGGGGCATTTAAATGTGCTTGCGTGGTTTGACTTGATTTCTTGGAGCTACTTTTCCTTGTCATGAGGAGAGCTTCCCTATGTAGCTGTGTTTTTTTCTTCCCGAGACCTGGAATAAGGACCCGTGAAGCAGACCTGAACCCAACCCTGAATCCTGAAGAAAAGCTTTCCCAGCCAACCTTTAGCTCTTTGAGCAAGAGAAACAAATGCTTCTTGTTGAGAGCCACTGATATCTTGGGGTACTTTCTTACATAGCATTATTGCAATAATAGCTGACTATTGCATGACCTACTGTATAAATAATAAATATTTGTTACATGCATGGAAGAAACATTTTCCTTTAAAAAATCCAAAGGTAAAGAATGTAAAGAGTATCTTAGGGATCTTGGAATCTCATATCCAAGAAGAAAGGAAGGGGTGGACTAAGGCATAGGAGGAAAGAAGAACCCAGAGATTCATTGGGGCAAACCTCAGGATAAAGCTTTGTGGCCCATGGAAGAACTCTGGAGCCACACTAGCAAGTAAGGTGTCCTAACCAAAGTTCTAGCCAGAGAAGATATCTTTGGAAGATATTTTGGAAGGTAGAATATTGACTACAGCTGAGCCCGGAATCAAGATTTAGGCATGGAGTCTTGGAAAGCACAGAACCATGAAACAGAGGTGGAGATCTAATCCAGCAGAGAAGGGCAACTTGCCTACAGTCAGCTATGGGGCTGGAACAGATGCAACTTGCCATATCTCTTTTTGTCCTGGTGCCCTTTCCACTACTTTATGTTGAGTCTAATGAAGTTTGATGAGGGAAAAGAGGAAGGGGCCTGTGTGGGATAACATGTCAGCTCAAATGAAGGTCAGGATTGAGGACGATCACTTTGTTTCACTCCCAACAATGTCTCCAGAGGAGAGGGCTGTGCGTCTGCAATAAGGACTGGAGCAAGGTTCCCCTGGGGCCTGAATCCTAAATCACCTCTTTGAAGCAAGACAAGTTACTGAGGTTCCTCCGAAGACTCCACTGCATTGATTCAAACCCAAATATGGTCAGATTTTTAGGAAAGCAAGTCTCCTGCCTCTATAATCCCATTCTGCCCACACCGCCCCACCTCCCAAACAGCATGCAGGCTGGGTTCAGGGCATTTCATTAATGTAGCCCAGAGGCATTCCTCTCTTTCCAGAGGCAGATCCTCCCTTCTGCCAGCAGTGTGGTGCCAGGCAGGGATTCAGGGAGGAACGTGCTTCATCTGTAAGAGAAATTTCTTCCATCAGCTGCTTCGCTGCTCTCCTTAGCACCTTGCCAGCCTGTCTGGCTGCACGCTGGATATGCCTGTTCACCAGCAACCTTGTCGGATGTTCCCAGGAAAGGCTGTGGCTAAGAGGAGTGAAAAACATAAATATTTTGTCACTTTGCTAGGCTTTGCAGAGCCTGGGATCCCAAGGGGCCCACCAATGGCTTCGAATTAAGCTCTTCCCACTTCCATCCTCTCCCTGTTAACTCCCTCACCCTCCTGCTCCCACCCTGACACATTCCCCTCGTCAGAGGCTTGGAGAGAGAACACACTGATGGTGAGAATCAGGTTTCCTACAACCATTTCAGCAGTTTTTACCCAACTTTTAGGCATTTTTCTCCAGAGAGAATTCTATTGTCAAGAAGACTCCAACAGTGTGAGAGGCCAAGACAGTGCCCAGGTCATGCTGTTGAACAGGAGCCTTCCATCATCATTTTGGGTTCTGGTCTCATAACTGCAGATGGAGGAGTGTGGAATGGGTCAAAGTCTAGAATCAGATCCACCCACTGAGGTGGGGAAGACCCGGAAGGAAGAAAATCAGAGGCTCGAGGTCCTGTCAAGTAGGTTGAATGTTGATGTCTACAGGAAGGTAGAGTCAGCTTAGGAAAACTGGGTCTTATGTGTCTCACCTCCTACCATGTCTGCACATCTCATCCTGGATGGAGTTTCAGGCTGGAAGCATAACATCCTGGGAGGCAGAGCTAAGTTTTCACAAACCAGGCTGAGTGGGACACTTGGTTTCTGCCAATGGAACCTGAAGTCCAGGTATCAGCATCTACCCCTGCCCCGTGCCTAGTCCCTTTGCAGTGCTTGGAAGGAATGTGTCCACCGCGTGCCTCATGGTCCACTGATGGGACCAGTGGCTGGGAGCAAGACGGAACTGACCAGGGAAGAGCTTAGTCTGTGGGGGGAGGGGGGGCTGCTCTTTTCTGTGGTGATAGTAGGAATTGGAGAAGGAGGCACAGAAAGATTAGGCTGAGAAGAAGTGGGAAGTAGTGACCTGCATGTCTGGGCACTCTGCCTCCTGGTTGGTCATTTTCCTGGGCAGTGGTGTGGACATTGCCACATTTTGCTAAGGAGGCAATGAGCATCCCCCAAACCTGGGCAGATGACAAACCACTTCTCTCTCTCTCTCTCTCTCTCTGTCTCTCTGTCTCACAGTTGCTGGGCTTCCTGCTACAGGCAGGAGGGAGATGTTCTTTACAGAGTATAGTCCCACTGAATTATGACAGTAGGGCTAATTCTTGGTGGGGTTTCAGTGTTTGGCACTCAAGAAACTGAAACAGAGCAGCCAGAGGTGGAAAAACACCACAGCTGAATACATTTTGAAGGACAGTGAAAAAAGACCTTGGCCCCAAATCAGATTGTTCCTGATCTAAAATTAAAAGTGACTTAAGCCTTAACATTCGAGAAGATTGGCAGATAATGGTTGTGAGGGTGGGGAGAGAGATTGCTTTTCTTTTCACTTTGTGGCTGGGAGCAGACCTTTCCAAGATTTCTCTGGACAGGATTTATTTACTGTCTTAAAAAAAAAAAAAAACTTTGCACTTTGCATGAAGATTTGCAAATGCCAGGCACACGGCATGCCGGGTGCCCAGCCAAACCTCTTGTGGTTAGCCTTGAAATGAGATCATTTCACAGTAAGAAGGAGGTCAGGTTGCAAAGAGGGAAATTCATTTGGCTGCATCAATATGTAGGCTGCAGCAAAACCACAGAACAAAATTGTGTTGCCCTGCCATAGCTGCAAACCCTGGACACAAACCTGAACTAAAGTACCTGCTCCCATGTTCTGCAAGTCCTCCTATATGCTTCTTTCATCTTGCCAGCCTCTTCCTAGAATGATATGATTGGAATTCCATTTTGCAAGGCAAGTGAATCATAAGAAACTGCCTAGCTCATGCAGCTCAATATCAAAAAAACAAAAAGCCCAATCCCAAAATGGGCAGAAGCCCTAAATACACATTTCTCCAAAGAAGATATACAGATGGCCAATAAACACATGAAAGAATGCTCAACATCACTAATCATTAGAGAAATGCAAATCAAAACTACAATGAGGTATCACCTGACACCAGTCAGAATGGCCATCATCAAAAAATCTACAAACAGTAAATGCTGGAGAGGGTGTGGAGAAAAGGGAACCCTCCTGCACTGCTGGTGGGAATGTAAATTGTTACAGCCACTATGGAGAACAGTATGGAGGTTCCTTAAAAAACTAAAAATAGGGCTTCCCTGGTGGCACAGTGGTTGAGAGTCCGCCTGCCGATGCAGGGGACACGGGTTCGTGCCCTGGTCCGGGAGGATCCCACATGCCACAGAGCGGCTAGGCCCGTGAGCCATGGCCGCTGAACCTGTGCGTCCAGAGCCTGTGCTCCGCAACGGGAGAGGCCACAACAGTGAGAGGCCCACGTGCCGAAAAAAAAACAAAAAACTACAAATAGAACTACCAAACGACCCAGCAATCCCACTACTGGGCATATACCCTGAGAAAACCATAATTCAAAAAGAGTCATGTACCACAATGTTCATTGCAGCTCTATTTACAATAGCCAGGACATGGAAGCAACCTAAGTGTCCACTGAAAGATGAATGGTTAAAGAAGATGTGGCACATATATACATTGGAATATTACTCAGCCATAAAAAGAAACGAAATTGAGTTATTTGTAGTGAGGTGGATGGACCTAGAGTGTGTCATACAGAGTGAAGTAAGTCAGAAAGAGAAAAACAAATACCATATGCTAACACATATATATGGAATCTAAAAGAAAAAAATTGTTCTGCTGAACCTAGGGACAGGACAGGAATAAAGACGTAGATGTAGAGAGTGGGCTTAAGGACACAGAGAGTTGGAAGGGTAAGCTGGGACGAAGTGAGAGCGTGGCATGGACATATATACACTGCCAAATGTAAAATAGATAGCTAGCGGGAAACAGCCTCACAGCACAGGGAGATCAGCTCGGTGCTTTGTGACCACTTAGAGGGGTGGGATAGGGAGGGTGGGAGAGAGAAGCAAGAGGGAGGGGATATGGGGATATAAGTATACGTATAGCTAATTCCCTTTGTTATACAGCAGAAACTAACACAACAATGTAAAGCAATTATACTCCAATAAAGATGTTAAAAAGAAAAAAATAAAAGAAATTTCCCAAAGTATCTAATACACTTCTCCGAATTCATACATCTCCGAATATATGCATCTGAGAGGTCACACCTTCCTTTCCTAAATTATCCTCGATTTGTCCAACCAATGTGAAAAAATGAGGGATCTTCCTTTGCCAACCAAACTATCAGAGGAGCCTTGTCCACCCCTGCCTCTCAATTTGATTCAATCAGGAGTTATTGAGTACCACCTACCCTGTGCCCAGGGCAGAGCCCAGAGACCCAGGAGGCACAAAAGCACATTTGGCTGGTTCTCTGACCTAAATACATTTGGATCCTTGTTGGAGAGACAAATAGATATGACACGATTTGAGAACAATGCAAGATTGCTCATGAAAATGAGTGGGAATCTAACTGAACCAGTGCCCCAGTGGGACATGAGGCAGCTGAAATAGGGAAAGGGCTCTGAGGCCAGGGTTGTTGAGGAGACTCAGTGAAGAGGTAGGACTTAGGGAGGGATCACTTCCTTTCCATCTCCAACTACACTGACTTCTATTTTGTCTCTGATGAAATTCTACCATGTATCACATCAATGGAATAACACAATCAAACTTTGGGCTCCCTGAGGTATACCAGAAGCTCGGCTGATGCAGATTAAAACGCCTAGGCTCTTGGTCCTCCAGAAAGCAAAGTCAGTGAGGGCTACTCTTGCAGAGGCCAGAGAACTAAACCTAACACCACACTGGGTAAAGGGGCTTTGCTGGGCATCTGACAGCCCAGAGATTAGGTGTCAGACGATACTTAGGTTGGAGTAACATACTTAAGTTCTCTGAACCTCACTTTCTCAACTGTAAAATGGTGATAATAATAGCACATATTTCCTAGGGCTGTTGTGAAGATTAAACAAAGTATTTGACATGCATGAGGAAAAGGAGCATCTGACATACAGAAGGTGCTCAATAGCTATTCACTATTCTTATTCCTCTTCCTTCTGGGTTTCCAAAACATTAATCCTTTTAGGAACAGAGTGTCCTAGTGTTCCATATATAAGCCATAATAAACAAACAAACAAATAGGATATCAGAACTTATAGACAGTACGTACCTCCTGATGGTCACTCCAGGCCAGTTGGCTTCCTTATTCATGTGGATTTTGCCTAGGGGATCAATTCCTGGCTCTTTCTCTAGAGAGGAAAGAGGTACTTGACTCCCTCCAGTTGTTCACCCCTATTTGTCAATTCTGGCCTTTTAACGGAAAGGGCACTTGAAATAACCACAAAGTATATTCCCCTTCCCTTTGTTCATTTGTTTGTTTGTTTGGAAGCAAAAATAGAAGAGACAAGTTTGGAGCACATTTCAGATCCATAAAAGACAAATTAATTATCCCCAAGCAGAAGCTGACCTTTAGCTGGCCCCAGCTCCAGTGCCTCAGCCACAGCTGCTCCTGCTTTGAAGATGACAATATCCACTTGCTAAATACTAATAATTAGTCACCAAAGCAGGATGAAGAACGCAGAGCAAAGTGAACCTGCAATTACTGCACTCATGTGCATCCCCTGCACCCTTGGAGGGCCAATTACCCCAGCACATTACCATAATTGGACTGACATGTTAACAGCATCCTCCATTCTTTGAAAGTGTCACTGTTTCCCTTTCCTGTCCCTCACACCCCGTAGCCCATGGACCATCTGCCCTGTACCCTATGGCTAAGGCTGGCTGAAGATGTCTAAGCTGTATATCTTCTGAGGGTGCACAGGGTTTACCAGATGGCCCGTGTGCAGGCCCAGCATATGCACAGAGGATGCCGGGATGAAGGTCATGGCTACTCCCACCCCCAACTTCTCCCTCCCTCAGCTCCACCTCTATTTCTTATGGAAAGAAGGCAACATGCCAGTGGTTCCATTGACCAATAGTGAAATGCTCCATTCCCCCTCTCTCCCGGAGTTCCAGTTCTTCTTGGGGGCCAACTGTGCCACTTATACTCTACTCAGCAGTGGCCTGCGTCTTGGGAGACTGAGGTGGGTGGCCTGACCATAGGGGCCCAGGCTGCTCAAGAAAGCATGCTCCCAAACTCAAAGCAATAAACAAGGACGGCTATCCATGGAGCTGTGCCCCTGAAACTGAGAAGTGGGGGGGGCCTGAAGGGGCAGGGGAAGAGCTTGGATGGGGGCAGGTTGGGGAAGCAGAGGCTCAGCCTACACGTTGCTCTGAGGGAGCTTGGAGCTGGTGGCAGGCACTCCTCCCTCCAATGGCCTTCACCCTGGCCCCTGTTGCCTGGACACCATTTTATGAGGTGATCTCTGTCGTATCGATTGAGAGAAGGCTGCTGAACACCAGCACCCACTTTGTGTTGGCAAGGAAGCAGGTTTTCACTGCTGACCTTTTCAAAGCAAAAATCCGTTCTTAAATTTTTTTTTTTTTTTTGGTGACTTTTTCC
>NW_020175191.1:569980-644225 GCF_003031525.2 Neophocaena asiaeorientalis asiaeorientalis
TTTCCATCTGATTTCTTTCCCTATTGAGCAACAAGAGACTTTTTCTTACAAGTCACTGCAACTTTCCAAGGGAAGAAGACTTGGTTTCTGGCTGTGCTCCCATACCACGGGGAGCCCAGCCATTGGGAATGTGTCTGGGCCTCTCCTGCCCCAGCTTCTGCTCAAAGAGCTCTAACAAGGAAGGGGCTGGGGGCTGGGGGCAGGAGAGGGTCAGCAATATTGGCTCAGGGAGGGAGCTGAGCCAGTTGAGATGCCAGGACTGGGAAGAGGGGTGTGATGGGAAGGAACCCTGCATCTACCATCCTGCCCAGGGCCTCTGGGTTGCACAGATCCAGGGGGTATCTTTTGTACTGCATGTGGCGTGAATGGTGCCTCCCAGAAGTCCACAGAAGACACAGTAAATGGTGCCCCTGGAGTTGGACAATGTGGTGGCCCTGATTATCGTAACACACATACAAACACCCACACATACACACAAACACACACACACATAGGCCCAGTGCCTCTGCTTTCTCCTGGAGCTGCTCTGGACCTTACGGGCCCCAGGCTCTCTGCAGTTCATGCATGAAATGGTCCACAGGGACAACTCCTGCTCTAATAAGCCCCACAACATACCCTTCCCAACTCCATCATAAGCACATACACGGTGTACTCCCTGGTTACCTCTGCCATCACAATACCGCTGCTGGGATATACCAGGATTCCAGAATGATGGCACTAGAGAGTATTAGTGGATATTCCACAGTGGATATTACTTTGTTATATTAGTGGATATTACTATGTTACTATAGTATGGTGCTCCATAGGGGGTGATATCCCTTTAGTGGATGAATTGAATCGGTGTTCAATCTCCTGAACTCTAAAATGCAGTGAAAGGAAAATGAGGATTTATTCTTGACTCATCAGATGTCTTGTCCTTGCTGTTTGCATTAGTCACTCACACACAGAGACTCAGACAGAAAGCCACACACATAGACTCAAAATAAGACAAAAATAGCCATCAACACAGAAAGCCATGCAGTAGCCGTAGGTGCGCACACATTCCCAGCGACAGTCGGCCCCTGTGCACAGATGTACCCATGGCACAGACTCATGTAGTACCAGAAAGCACACATTATGTCACACGAAACACATTCACATGGAAATCAACACATACAATCCAAAAGTCTAAAAGGTAGCTCCAGAGACCCATCCGTACGGACGATGTTTTGTGCTGTAAATGTGACCTGAAATGTGTCAGAATAATTTTAGGAACACAGCCTTGTGGCCAAGCTCTGTGGTAGGCATTCCTTCCTGGGTGGCCCACCCTTTTACGGCTTGAAATATGCAGGGCCAGTTGAATGCTTTGGTAGGTGATTTACAGACTTTGCCTGCCTTCCCACAGGGCCCCTGTTCCTATCTGCCCATCACATTCCCTGGAAGAGGTCAAGAGTTTCAGTATCTCCCTGTGAACGGCTGCACACAGCTGTGAGCTCCAGAGGTGAGGGATTCCAGGCAGTATAGTACTTTCTGGATTTCTCAGAAAGGAGCTAGGCCCAGGCACTCTGATTCTGCTCCCAGATAAGGAAGGTAGAGTTCAGATTCTGGCTGTAGAAGGTAATGCTTTACAGCGGAAAGGGAGATGTGCTTGGAACTGAGGCATCAAGGTTGGAGGGGAAGAGACAGCCGTGTGTCTCCAAGTGGGATCTGACATCACTGAGCCTAATTGCTTTGCCTCTAATTTAATCCTGAGTTGGCCTTAGCAGCAACAGACTCTTAAGATGGGTCCCAGAGAGCTACTGGAGTGCCATTTGGATGTGACCAGCCCAGCCTGAAGCTTTGGTCACGTGACAATGAGGGAGAAACGGGAGACAGGGCAGAAAGAGGTCCCACAGCTGTTATGTTTTAAATCTCTGAACATATCTGTGCTTAGATATCAATTGTTTAGTCTGAAGTGAAGTGAAACTAGGCTCCAGAATGGTGGTAAAACCCCTGGGCAGGAGGGAG
The DNA here is from genome assembly GCF_003031525.2 of Neophocaena asiaeorientalis asiaeorientalis. Taxonomy (NCBI): domain Eukaryota; kingdom Metazoa; phylum Chordata; class Mammalia; order Artiodactyla; family Phocoenidae; genus Neophocaena; species Neophocaena asiaeorientalis. The sequence goes on from NW_020175191.1 coordinate 571,967, forward strand.
AGACAGGGGGAAGACTCCCAGAGAACAGCCAGACCCCAGTGGAGGCTCAGAAATCCTTCCGCAGGGTGGAGAATGTGCGCTATCTCCCCATCTCCCCGGGAGCATCCACCACACGGAAAGGCTGCTTTAGGGAGACAAATGATCCCCATTAATTCCATCAGGTAATGAGCCATTTGGTGCCATCATTAATTATACTAATTAAAACACACTGGCCTTTGAGGTTGGCACATACTTTCATGCCATCCCCAACGTTTCACTTCACTCTTTCTCTGCCTGGGGCGACTGCTTGGCTACATAGGCTCCTGAGATCCTGTGGAAAGAAACCACAGACCAGCCACCTAGCCTGAAGCATTCATCTTCCACCTCTCTCATTCACTAATTCATTCAACAAACAAGCAGTGAGCACCTAAGTGCACTAGGTGCTGGGGACACAGAAACAAGACCTGGGACTTTCCATCAAATCAAAGAGACAGACAAGGAAACAACAAACACAAACTACTGAGTAGACTCTTATGTGTATTCTACAGTTCATAAAGCATCTTCACAAAGCTTATCTATTTTAATCTTCAGACCCCAAGGAGGAAGGTGCCACCATCTTCCCCTTTTTGCAGGTAAGAAAAGCAAGGTTGAGAGCCATTATATGGTTTGATGCCAAGGAGAGCAGGGCTGGGACTTGAATTCATGCCTTTGACTACAGACTCTCTCCCTTTACAGCCCAGGAATGCAGAAGAAGCTGGCTGTAGCTAATTCTGACTGGTGGTTTCAGAGAAGGCCTCTCCAAGGGGGTTATAGTTGAATTGGGCTTTAGTAGACGAGTGGGTTGAATTGGTGGAAGAGAGGAAAGGGCATTTCAGGAAGAAGCTATGGCATTAACAAGGCCCAGATGGGAGGTGCACAGGATAGCGCACGCTCGGCCGCATCAGGCAGGCTGTATTACAGGTACACAGAGAAACGCAACAGGGCAGGATGGAGGTAAATTTAAAACATCCTAAAACTTCAAAAGGCAAAAGAGTGATTCTGGGATATTTCTTTGAGGCCAAACAGAAAATCAGAATGGGTTTAGAAAAGGCCAGAGGAGAGTTTATCTCCACCTCTGTCATGCTCTCAGAGCTGCAGGCAACAGGGCAGGGTTTCATTGTTCAGCTCTTTTTCCATCATCCACTTTTTCATTCCACACTCTGTTTTCCCATAAGCTAAATATGCCTTCCCCTGTCTAAACACTTGGCTCCAGAGCCCTCTCTCTCTCTGCTGAGTGACCTGTCTTCTCCATCTCCCCTGCGTGGGGTTTTGGCCCAGCTCTGACTGTCTGTTCTGCCTTGTCGGCTGTCTGCCAGCATGGCCCCTGTAGCCCCTTGGTACAAAAAGACCTCTTGCCTGGCTCAGCCGAGGAGCGGGGCAGAGGGAGGGACAGAGACAGAGAGGGTGTGCTGAGTGTGTGTGCTTGTGTGTGTGTGTTTGCAGCACGACATTCGCTGTTTCAGGAAGCAGCCTTTCTATGTGATTGTCCCCCAAATTTTGGTCCCTTCCCCTACAGCACCCTTTTGCCTCCTGGCTTCTTGGGAGAGCGGGACAATGGGCTGTCCTACCCTCTGCACTGTCACCCACAAATGTGTCACTCAGAGAGGAGAGCACCTAGCAGGCTCAAGACACGGTTATTGAGTAAATCAGGATTTCAGGCACTGGAGCGCCTGTTTAACAGGGCAGGAGCACGAACGGGGTCCTGATGATCCTGTGCTGGGACTTCGTATTTAACGGTGCCTCAGAGCCTCTTGGAATCACTTCTTCTCACCCTCAGCCACCACTGCCACCAGATGCGCACCTGCTTAATTACAATTCATGAGGTGCTCGCCTATTAATAAAGCCGAATTAATCCGGTCACGCCAGCCTGCGACGCCAGCAGGAAGGCAGAGCCCATCGGCCACTTAGACAGCAGCCCTGAGCAGAAAGAGGTTAAAAGAGACCAAGCCCCAGATCTGGCCTCCCTCCACCAGGGGGCTGTGGAAGCAGCTTCCCTTCAGAGCAGCCAAAACTCGGAGGCTGGTGGGTTCCGTGCCAAGCTGGTGCTTCACGCTGACCCCGTCCCCTGCACGCATTGCTCCGTTATTGTGCCCTATCTGCCTTCCTCAGGGACGTGGAGGCTTCTTTGAGGACGGGCTTGTGCTTATTGATCTTTAGAACCATCCGGCTCTGCCCCTCTCCCCTCCTCCCACCCCTGCCCTCCAGCTCAGGTTTAGGGTTGGTTTTGTACACAGGCGCCTGTGCAGGTGTGGCTGGGGGCAGTTGAGAGCGAGGGGGAATCACCTTCCCGAACATGCTTCAGTGGGGAGCAGGGTGGAATGGCGGAGAGAACACCAGCTTTGAAGCCAGTGGGTCTCAATCGGCCCAGCATTGCCGATTCCTACGGTGTGGCTTTGGACAAGTTCCTTAACTGTTCTGTGGCTGCCTCGAGGTCGTCCTTTGTAAAGTGAGGATAGCAGCGTCTGTATTATACGCAACTGTGAGGATTAAATAAAGTAACGTTTTCCAAGAAATATATATATATATATAGTTGAATATATATATATAGAGAGAAAATTCTACTGTCCTAAGTATTCAGTTGAATGAATTTTCATACATTGAGCGCACTTCTGCAAATGGCACCCAGAGTAAGAAACAAAGCATCTGGAAGAAACTGCCTGTGCTCTCTGTAAGTAAAGAAACTTCTGTGAAGGGTTTTTGGAAAATATTATCACACATGTCGTAGATACTTAGCGATTATTGCTATTGTTGCTATTATTATCTCTCCCTCATGTCCAATCACCCTGATTCTACCACCACCACCACAACCCCCATCTGCAAACACCCCAGCACCCCAGTGGTACCATCTACTGCCACTACATCGACCTGTCCCTCCAGCAAAGTTGGCGCTGTTGGATTGAGTGCCGCAGACAAGGGGAGTGAAACCCGGGTCTCTGCCCAGGGACCAGGCATTCCGGTAGTCTCTCAGGGCTCTTGGGGAGGGCTTTACAGACTTCTGGAACTGGCAGAAGCCTGGAGATCATCACGTCTGAGCTCTTCCTGATACCCTGGTTTTGCAACACAGGCCTGGAGCTGCAGCCTGATCTGTGCATAATCCTGGGATACTCCTAGAATCATCACACGTTAGACTCGGAAAGCACTTTAAGGGTTATTTAAGAGCCCGAGACCCTCATTTGAGAGATGAAAGACCTGAGACTCAGAGAGGGCAGAGACTTGCCCCAAATCACACAGCTGATAATGATAGAGAAAACAACAGAAGCCGGATCTCTGGATCCTATACTGGTGCCCTTCCCACTTCACTCTGATCATAGGGCCTTGGAGGGGGTCACATGAAAGAGCTAGCAGACCTGCAGTTTGATGCCCCGAGCTGGTGTGGGGTCCATTTCCCTTGTTCTGACAGAGGGATTTACAGCAGAAGCAGATTTAGCCATGCAGCGGGGGAAGGAGTTAGAGGGGGTATCACTCTCTAGCACCGCACACGATGAAAGGGGGACCCCTTCCATCAGTCACCTGCTAATTACCCAGAGCCTAGTGATGAGTGGGCTGTGATCAGAAGGGTCTTCCAGGCAGAACCATGAAACCCAGTAGACAGCAGACATGATGGCAATGGGAAGAGCCTCTGTGGGAACACAGGCAACCCTGGGGCCAATGTTTCCTGCTAGGACTGGCTGGTCCATTGGGCTCTGAAGACAGGGGACAGCTTCTGATCCCATTCAGCAGAATAGTGCGGTGAGGTGAGGGGTTCCCTGTTTCTCTGTCTTTGAATTTCAGAAGAGTAAACCAGAAAGGGACTTCTTAGGCCTGAAATTACACCAACAAAATCCAGTCATCCTTTTGGATTCAGAGAGCTTTTTGGTTTTGAAGGCCTATGGAAAGAGGGCCATGTGGGAGAGAGCCCCAGCATGGTGGGTGTGTTCCGAGGTGAGAGAGAGGTAGGTCGGGTGTAAGAAAGGGTTTCCTCCTGTGAGGGTTGCCCAGGGAAGGTGACTCCTGTGGAGACAGTGAACCCCATCGCTGAAGGTGCTCACGGGCAGGCTGCATGACAGCTCCACAAAGGTGTTGAAGAAGGAATCCAGCTTTGGATAAGTGACTGATCTTCTGTACCTTAAAATTCTCTCGCCGTTGGGATCCTGAGTCCATAAGCGATCGAGCTGACCCAGGCACACACACGCGTGGGATCTCAGGGCTGATGAAACCTCAGTGGCCACGTGGGCCGAGCACCATCCAGCAGGGGAACGTCCTCCACAGCCCTGCACCATCTCCATCCGCTTCCATCTGCCAGACTGGGCTCCATTCCCTGTGGGATCACTTACAAAGCAGGCATTCAAAAGGGCGTGCTGACCAAATGACTTTGGATAAGCCACTGAACTTCACCGAACTTCGGTTTCTTCATCTATAAAAATGGAAGGAAATAGCATCTACCTTCAGGATCCTAAGGCTAGACTGGGATGTCTGAACCCATCTGGCACTTGGTGGACACTCAGTATCAAAGTCCCTCCTTCTTTCCTCCCTTCCTTTCCATGGACCCCCTTTCCCCTCCTTTTATAGCCTGTTTCACAACATGTCACTGCACTTTGGGCTGTTGTTTATCATCCGACATCCCCCCTTGACCTTGAGCTCTCAGAGGGCTGCGTTGTCCTCACTGCCTTTACATAATAAGTACTACATAAGTATGAGTTGAGTAGACTAATGAACCAGCCTCCCAGACTTCAGGAAGCCCATCACTACTGAGGCTGCCCTGTTGGCTGCTGGACTGGTCTCCCCACAAGAAAGTTGTGCCTTGGGGCCAAAAGAATCTGCCCTGAGTCTCTTCCTTTTAGATCTCAGCTCTGGCCCCTCTGGTCCTTCTTCCTGAGCCCAGGGAACTAGTCCATTTCTACCGACACAAAAGAGACTTTCTGATGGTTGATGGTTATCTGAATTCTCCCGAGTCTTCTTTCCTCTGAGCAAATTTTAGGCTCCTCACCACCACCCCCTTCCACCACCCCAGCTCTACCTCTGCCTCTCCTTTGCCACTTATTTCTATAGCTTTAACCAGCAAGTGCCCACAGGCTTCTCTTGACTGCACGTGGTCATTGCCAAGGGTTTACTCATTTCTTAAAAATAGCCTGGGCTTTAGCATCACACCAATCCGTCACCAAGGACAAAGTCTACTGATGACCCTGATGCCCATGTATCTCTATTTTCAAAAGAGCTTTCTGTTTGACCTTTCAAGCAGAAAGGTCATATCTATATGACCTTTTATATCATATTTGGAAAACTATAAAGCCCTGTGCAAATGGAAAAGGTTTATCTCAACCTTCAGGCTGACATTTACAGCCTTTGAAACATGCTAGGGGAGTGTGGTTGTTAGTTCAACTCAGAAAAAAGAAGTTCTAAATACAACCTCTGAATCAGGGCAGACTGCCTGGAGGAGGAGATAATAATTGGGGCAGAATGCCTGGTCCCATGTGAAGTGAGCTGTTTGAGTTTTACAATAGCTAATAGAGTCCTGTGTTTGGAAAAGCTTCTGCTTCATGCCAAGGGTTGGAATTCACTTAGTGCTCGATAAATCCCTCTGAAGGGCTTCACGAATTAATGCAATGATGATATTTCTGCCTTTTCTATATACATGAATTCAGTAATAACTGTAATTATTATAAAGTTATAATAAAACACGATGTGTTATGCGGTTAATTCAATTGCAATAAGGATGAAGTATGAGGACACCCCTATCATCTTTTCCCTTTAATTATGGAACAGTTCCCCAGGCTGAAATGCAGGAGAAAGAGGCCTCATTTTGCCTTGGTGGGGCTTCCTTCTCAGTGTCTTTATCTGGTTTAGGTGGTCCCAGGCTTCCACTCTGATGGAGCAGGGAGAGTGAGTAAGTCTCCACAAAGTTGCTCCCACCACTTACATAGATTGAATTAGACATCTAGTGGGGAGATGGATCCTCCCACCCCCTTTATCCACACCCACTCCATCCGCCCTTTGGAACCACCAGTCCTTTGCCTCCCCAGCCATAGTTGATTGGACTAGAGGTGGATAACTGAACCTAAGGGACCAAATATTAGGACTGAGACTGAAGGGGTTGCTTTTGGGTTCTGAAAATAGAGTATCCTTTTCAGGGCAGGGCTGGAGCAGAGTATGCAGGGCTACAGAGAGAAGAGACCTCATTCATCCTGAGAGCCTCCAGAGCAACCCTGGGGGCTGATTCTGCAGGTCCTAGCTCCTTTCCTGGATCTCAGTTGTGCTTAACTTTAGCTGGCATAAGTTATACCTGCATCATTCTAACAAATTCCCTTTTATCATTTTATGTAGTTTTGAGCGAGTTTCCAGTTTTGCATCCAAACAAGTTTCAAGACCTTACTGAAAGCTCCTTGAGGAGAGGAGCCCCTTGTATCGTATACATTGTTGTTTTTCTGATACCCTGAACAGTGCTTGGCACATAGAAACCTCTTCAGTAAAATTTTTGAAATGAATGAATGTATGACGAGTGAATGAATGGAAAACAGTAGAACCTTGACCTAGTCAGGGACCATCTTCCCAAAGTAGGCCCAATTTGTCCCAGTTGGACTTAGGCTATTGCTCCTCCCTTAACCCTAAGAAAGGACAATTTCACCATAGATACTCCTTCCAAGAGGGTGTCCTTTGGGTTGACCGCTCTGGACCAGTGACAGGGAGTTTTACCTTGGGAGCCCTAAGCCCATGGCCCTAGCCTATAGAACAGACCCTTTCCCTCTGAAGCATGTCTCTAGCACAGGATGAGAGTCCTCAGCCCAAAAGCAGAGGATGGGGAGAGGATTCAGAGGTCCTTTAGTCTATTATCCTGCCTTTGAGGCAGATCTGCCACTGAGAGCATCACAGCCCAAGAGACCATGCTTCATTCATTTGCCCCATGTGAACATTAAAGCACCACTCGGGCCGATGCCGGCCCCCTGCCAGGGGTATAGAGGTGCACGTGTCAGACACAAACCCTGCCCTCAGGGAACTTAGAATCTACTAGAGGAGAGTCTAGACCTTTCCCCGCCTCCAAAATCTCTGGAGCATGGGCCCTCCGGAGCTAGTTGTGTTTGCCCTTCCAGTCGGTTCTAAGGATCCCCTCTTGCTGCCGATCAGACTGCTTCCCATGGGAGCCTGGAGGCTGAGGCAGGAGCCCAGGGCAGGCCTCTCCCTCCGTGAGCTGCTCTCAGCTGCTTCTGCTCCACGCTCTACAGCCTCCATGCTTTTGACTTTCTCTCAACCGTGGAACTTTCTATTCATCAGCCTCTCACACTCTGAGGGACATAATCAGATGGTCGGTGTCAGCCAGCTGGAGAAAGTCAGGGCCCTGGAGCTGTTCTTCTGAAGGCGGGCAAGGACAGAGAACAGGAAACCGTGTCAACTCCCCTTGATGGGAGGAGGGCAGGGAAGAGACTGTTTCTCTGGGTGATGGATTGTCTCTGTGCCGCTGAGGGTATTACAAAGTGATAATGAGCTTGTTCCTCTCTCCTTGTGTTGCATAGCTCTCAGGGCCTGGAGGAATCCTTTATTGGGTCCAAGTTGTGTATCAACAATGCTTCTCAAAGCAAGAGAGGGGAGCCCAGTAAATCAGCCTCTTCTCTAGAGTGGAGAGTAAGAATGGAGAGAGAAGGGCTTCCCTGGTGGCACAGTGGTTGAGAGTCCGCCTGCTGATGCAGGGGACGTGGGTTCGTGCCCCGGTCCGGAAAGATCCCACATGCCGCGGAGCGGCTGGGCCCGTGAGCCATGGCCACTGGGCCTGCGCGTCCGGAGCCTGTGCTCCGCAACGGGAGAGGCCACAACAGTGAGAGGCCCGCGTACTGCAAAAAAAAAAAAAAAAATGGAGAGTGAAGACTGGGAGAAAAGTCCCCGGGGGTCCTGATGATAGAATCCAGCTGAGAGCCCCCACCTCCTGTGCTCCTCAGACCTCTTCTTCACCATCTCCCTGATGTCTGCCGTAGACTGTCCTCTATTTCCCCAGCCCACCCGTCTCCCACCGTAGCCAGTCCTGGTAAGGCCATTCCTGCTACTCTGTCACCAGCCCCAATTCTCTTGCCATCTTGCCTTTCCTGCCCATCCCCACCCTAGTCCCCTCCAACTGTGAGACAACGGAGCATCAAGATTTTTCCACTTCTGCTCCCAATCTTCTGAAAGTTGCTAGAGAATTACCTCACGTCTATGCTGACAAGCTCTGTTGTGAGTTAGGGTTTTCCACCTTCAGCTGGCTTGGATGGCTACTTGGCAGTACTTTGGCGAGGAACGTGTTGGCAGCTTTAGACCTTCAACACCTTTTTCTTCTTTGACAATCCTTCTTTTTAGCTTGGGGCCCTTTATGGCTACATTTGCCCTCCATCACTTTTGAGTCCAGCAACTTTCCTGGGTTCAGGAGACCCCAAACCCTGTCCACCTCTGATTGGACCAAGGATACCTGTCCAAAGTTGAGAACCAATTAGATTCCACCTCCTGAAAATTAGGAGCCAGGACACAGAGGCTCTGATTAGTCCACGGTGGACTCCAGAGCTAAACAATTGCAGGGCAGCAGAGAGAGCCAGAAAGAGGCAGGTGCACAGAGAGAAGTAGAGACAGGACTCCGTGTGGCCCCGGAGAGATAGTGAGAGCCTCCCCAAGAGGCCCAGCTGTCTTTCCTGGCCTGTTTACCTCCCACTAAATCCCCACTTGTGCTTAAGCTACTCTGAATAGTTAGTTACCTGTCCTGAACAAGTGCATTTGCTGACCAGGACTCAGCAGGAGACCTCGCCTCCTACCTCTCTAAGGAGGCCGAGACTGTCAAAAGCAAACTTCCCCTGATTTCAGCCCTTGGGCCTCAAAGCACATCTGTCTATCCCGCACACATTCCCGCTGCCCTCCAGTTCGGAGAAGGATGGGCCTGACTCTTTTCGAGGCTTATGCCCACACACTGGATTCCATTCCCTCCTGCCTCTGTAATAGTAATAGTTAGAGTTATATTAATAGTAATAGTAATAATAACAGTTTCCTGCTCTTTTGTCGCTACACCTCCGGCTCCTCCCCAAAGACCTATTCACATGTTAAATATCTTCCACCCTAAAAATCAAAACACCATTCTTTGACCCTGCTTTCCTCCCAAGCCACCAACTCATGGCCTTCCTTTCCTTTTGTCTTAAAGGAAAGGTAGCCTGGTTCAGTGAAAAGAGCGCAAGACTGAGAGTCAAGAGATGAGTTTTAACCAGGTATTAGAGCTGAGTGACATTTAACAAGTTTCTAAACCCCTCTGAGCTTGTCTCTTCCAGCAGAAAAATGGTGAGGATGAAAATCTTACTCACTTTGCAGGCTTATTGTGAAGATGTGTTAATTTATGTGGGTAAAAAGTACCGAACACATTCTCCAGCACTTTGTAGCTGCTCAATTAATGTTCAATCGGAAGAGTAATTTACCTGATTATGTCTACTTTTTACCTTCCATCCAACCTTCAATTATTTACAATCTGCCGCCCCCATCCCCGGCCTATTGTTTTGTCGTTACTGTCATTGAGGTCACCAGTGACCTCTTATTTGCTGTCTCCAGTGCAGTTTCTTTCCTGTTCGATGCTACTTGCCCCTCTGCAGCAGCTGCTGCTTTTACTGTCCCTGCCTCCTTCTCCCGGCTTTCCTCCCCTGGCTTCCCCCGTGGCACTACTGACCACCGTGGATCGGACTTTCTTAGCTGGTTCCTCTGCTCCCTGCCCTGGGTCTGCATGATCTTCTCTCTTCTCAGCTCTTCCAGGGACCCCACCTCCCTTCACTGCCTCACGTGTCACTAAGATGAAGGATCATTGGTCTTACCTCTAGCCCTCCCTTCTGCTCAGAGTTCCCCTCTAACCACCCCTTTCTCCCCTCTGCCACCCAAAGCTGCTTCCTTTTCCATGCCTCCGGCCTTGGCAGCCATCAGGCAAGCCACCACCCAAACCAGAAAAAGTGTTCATTTTCTACTTCTCCCCTCAGCCCCAATCAGCCACCTTCTATCTGAGTCCTGCAAAATGTTTTTCACATCTATTTCCTTTTCCGTGGCCCATGCCATTGTCTAGTCGAGCTGTCATTGGATTTTACCAAAACTCCTGCTGGGCCCTCCAACTGTTCTCCCAGGCTCCAGTCTCTCCTCACTCAATCTCAGCTCAACAGGGCTCCCTGTTTTCGTCTCAGAACACGTCCTTCAACACACATACACATGCGCACGCACACACGCACACATACACACTGAGGTAGCTGTCAGGAGCTCTGGATCCAACCTATTTTTCCAGCCCCATTTTCCTGCAGTCCCGCTGATGCATCTCACCTGCCAGCCACAATGGAGTCTTTTCTCACCTCCACAGCTTTGTCTATGTTGTTTCTTGGACTAGCATGTTTTCCCCCATCTTTTATGTCCAGAAATAACCGATTCACCTTCAAGCCTCTACTCACAGATCCCCTGTACTGGGGAGCCCTCTACAACCCCTCCATCTACATTCTCACGTAGGGGAACACCGGGTGCGCACCTGATACCCTGGAGTCTCTGTCTCCTCTACCTGGAAGTTTTGGTACTTCTCTTCGCTAGGGCAGTGCCTTCTCTGGTGTCAATCCACACGTCCCAGCCGTCCTACTCACAGTAGATCCCCAGCCCCACTCAGTTCCCCCTGTGGTCACTCTCTATCGCACAGCCTTGTTTATTTCCTTTCTTGCACTTATTATAAATCCCGATGATCTTATGTGGCTGGTTAGGCTCTCTGGGAAGCAAACTCGGAGATGGAGTTCAGTGTGCGGGATGTGAAATGAAGAGGGCCCTTGGGATCGACAGCAGTGGAAGGGGCCGGGGCTGGAGGGAGAGGTCGATCTTCACACCATACTGATGATCTCCTTGGCTGACCCCACAGGAAGCCATGAAGATAAGACCTCCTGCAGCTGGGCTGAAATGGCTGGGCTTTTCTGCCCAACTCCATCAGTCATTGGCTGGGGCCACTCTCAGAAGAGGATGACCCCGGCAAGGCAGCTCTCTGCATGTAGAAACTGGTCTCCCAGTTTCTACAGAGCCTTGACTCACTTCTGCATTTTGTCCAAAACTTTAAAAAACTTTTGGAGCTAAGAATGGAGCTAAGGGCTTCCCTGGCGGCGCAGTGGTTGAGAGTCCGCCTGCTGATGCAGGGGACACGGGTTCGTGCCCCGGTCCAGGAAGATCCCACATGCCGCGGAGCGGCTAAGGCCCGTGAGCCATGGCCGCTGAACCTGCGCATCCGGAGCCTGTGCTCTGCAATGGGAGAGGCCACAACAATGAGAGGCCTGCCTACTGCAAAAAAATAAATAAATAAAATAAAAGTACAAAGAAACCCCCTAATTTGGGGGATAATTAAAACTGTGGTTTCCTTTTTCCACCATTGTTTGACGCTCTCAGCTCCGGGGCTTTCTTTCAAGTTGGTCGATCCCCACTAGCTTCCTCTCTGGCCTCCGGCCAAGGCGGAGAGAAGACAAAAAGGACCTGGGAGTCCCTCCAACTTACTGCCCCTCAGGCCTGGCCCTGGAGCCTGACTCCCACTCCTTTCTCTAACTCAGGCAGTTGGAGTCTAGGTTTAAGAGGAGAGCAGCAGAGGGAGAGGACGCAGGCCAGGGCTTTCGAGAGGATGGAAAGCTAAAGCCCTGGCCCCATGGAATGCTCCCTTTTCTCCCCCCACTGCTGGCAGATGGAGTCAATAAGGATTAAACTCTGAGTGGTTCCAGTGCTTATTGGAAATAGGAGGGTGGAGAAAATCCTCTTTTCTTCCACCCCACCTTCAAAGCTGATGAGAAATCAGAAAAGCCAAGTCCAGGAGTGCTCAACCATCTTCCTCCTTTCTCATCTCTGTGGCACGCCCTGCCCCTCCTTTAAAATCTGTACTTGTAAGTGCCTCCATTTCACCTTGAACCCTCCAGAGGAGTGTGTCAGATGCTGTCCCAAGGGACAAGATCACAGGCAGGTGTCTTCTCAAGTCCTGGGCAGGAGGAGGGTAGAGGTTGAGTGTGGGGCAGGACTATGGCAGGGGACAGGATAAGCTGACAGCCTCACGTGGAAACTTGCATGGCCCTGGACCAACCTGCTCTGACCACCCTGCTCATCTGTGGCCCCTACGTGAGTCCAATACACACACGCACACACACACACACACACATACACACACACACATGCACACCACAGAAGCACCTCCAAAAACATTGATGAAAAATGTAGCTTTTCCCCAAAGGTTTGATGGGGAGACAGAGGGGATTACATGGCGTGTGATATGCCAAAACTTCCCAGGCATCCTCCTTTCCCCTCCCTCTGCTCCTTCCCCAGATTTCCTCTCCCTGCGGGAGCTACTTCATCTCTCCCTTGCTCACTTTTATCTACATTCGAACCTCTCTTCTCACAGCTCCCTTCAGCCCCACAGACCTCCAGTCCCTTTCACACACAAACCTCTCTAAATCAGCTTGGCTGCCCCATGCAGCGAGGCCAAAGGGAGCCATAGAGAAGACAATACCCAGAGCCAGGTACATGACCTTGAGGCCCGCAGAGGGCAGTGTCCTGGCATTTGCGGGACCCCGTAAGCCCTAGGTCAGAGTGCCTCCCCCACTCCTGACTGCTCACCAGGGCTCCAGCTTCTTCATCCAGGAAAGATCCTGAGACTTAGAATCAGAGATGGAGATTTGAGCCTCAGCTCCACTTCTTCCTCACCATGGGATCTGGGGTAGCCAAAGGTACTGGGGGTGTTTCACCTTTTATTCCCACTGAGTTAGTCTCAGGAGCCAGTGAGGGACAAGTGATGATCCTGCAGATGCCTGCAGGAGTTGGGGGCCGCCAGAGTTGAGTTGGCATGACGGAGTAGACAAAACTTCTGAGGATTCTGCTGAGCAGGAAAACCCAGATGGTGGAGGTGGGGTGGAACAGGGATGGGGAGGCCACTGGAGAGATGGGGGAGCGGGTCACACCTGATCTCATCTCAGCAGCCATACAGGGACCATGGCAGGGCTTTTCCCTGGAGGCTTTCTCTGCGGGAGGGAGATAGCTGGATTAACCTCGGGCTTGTCAGCCCAGCTTCTGACTTGAATACCAATGAGGGTGGAAGAAAACTCTCCTTTAGGCTTTTCCTACCCTGTGGCCCCAGCACACGCCTGGGCACATTTGAGCTGATACACCCGAGCGCTTGGGGCTCTGCTGATTTGTGCTGTGTGTACTTGCTCTACACGGCCCAAGGTTCTCACTCTTCGATGAGAGTTCTCACTCCCACATGGACACTCCTTAGTGGCAAGATCATCTTCCCCATCAGACCAGGAGATCCCAGAGGACAGATGGGAGGAGGGAGTGCTGGGTGGAGGGCAGCTCTGTGCGGGGTGCCTGTTCCCAGACCCCGGACCCCAGCCCTCACGGTGCATCACTGGGTCTACAGGTCTCTAGGACAATAACTCTGTTCATCCAGGTCTGAAGGAGGCTGTAGGAACAGGCCTATTCTGGGAGCTGGGAGCAACTCTCCCTGGATGACGCCGTGCCTCTGTCGCCTTTCATGATGTTACCCCAGGACAATCCGTCTCGTCCCTCCCCTCCTCGTCAAACTCACTCCAAGTAAAGATTCTGTGTCAACAAATAGTAAGCCTTATACATATTTTTAGGGGGGGGGAAAAGTGAATGAAAGGCCATCACTAGAAAATAGTGTGAAGTGGCTGTGTTTCCCCTCCCAGGGATGTTTGCCTCTGAGCCTGCTTTCTCCCTGTGGGCAAAGGACATGGTCCTAAGGAAAGGAATTCCAGGTTTCAATGATAAGAAGGTGTTGGGAGGAAGAAAGTTTCCTCTGCCCTTCTAGGTCCTTCTGGCTGGTCTAAGAATTGAACTGATATGAGATGGATTAACAGGAGAAAACGAAACAAAAGTTTAATAACGTACACAAGGGAGAGACCCAGGAAAACTGAGTAACTCACCAAAATGGCTGAAATCCTCACCTTAAATACCATCTTCAGCTAAAGACAAAAAAGGATGCTGGGGTTAGTGGTTTGGGACTTCAGGATGGGGAAGGCAAGTGGGGATGGAACACCAAATGTTCAGTAAATAAACGTTTGCTGGGTGCTGCAGAGACAATGAAACACAGAGAGGAATTCTAACAAACAGACTTGCTACGCTCTTCCCTGTCTACACACCTAGTTCATGCTACTGTAGACCCTTGAACAATGAGGGGGGTTAGGGGTGCAGATCCTCCTTGCGGTAGAAAGTCCTCATATAACTTACAGTCGGCCCTCCCCATCTGTGTTTCCTCTGTGTCAGTGGTTCCGCATCCTTGAATTCAACCAACCGTGGATTATGTCATACTGTAGTTTTTACTATTGAAAGAAGTCTGCATACAAGTGAGCCCACACAGTTCAAACCTGTGTTGTTCAAGGGTCAATTGTATCGTTATCTATGGTGATAGCTCCCTTTCTGGAACCTGTCCTCTATCTTTTAGGCAGTTAAGGGGAAGATCAAAGGTTCTTCTTGAGCCTTTTGAGCCTTGATTGTTTTCAGCTCAAAATAATCCACATGCCAAAGAGACACATTTTGGGGTGGTAAATATTGCTCCCCTACAAAGGCAAAGTAAATTTTTCGTTAGGGGTAGCTATCATTCCTGTGCCCTACCTGAGAATAGGTATAGCTATATACCTGTATGCCTACAGCAGCTAAGCTGGCCATGGTGGGAAATACACTCTGCAGGTCAGCAGGAAGTGCCAGGAGAGGAAGAGGGGGCTTAACAGAACTGCCTAAAAATCTAGGTGACGAAGCTTGGAGGTAAAATGTTGTAGGAGAAGGAGCATAGGACGGGTTTAGACCTGATTTCTAGTCCCAGCTGAGCCTCACTGTGGTTCTGAATTTCTCATTTTTAGAAGAAGAAAAAAAAAAAAAAAAAAGGAAGATCTTTTAGGTTGCTTTCCATACCTAACACTCTATGGCGGCATAGAAGGGAAGCTGAGGCCATCTGGGATGGGCAGGGATCCATGGGGCTTTGTCAGGGATGTAACGGAACATTTCCTGGAGCAGTACTCAGCCCACAGAGGACCAGGGGTGGGTATCTAGAGGCTCAGGAACCCAGCTCAGCCTTCCTGGCTCAGCATGAGCCAGGCCAGTGTGGGCTAGGGCAACTCCACACCCAAGTCCCTCTTGAGGGCTTCCAAGAAGAGGGATGAGGCAGTGTGAGTCAGATCCCCACCCGGGTCCCCTCTTGTACGTTTCCTCCCTTCAGCAGTGCCATGGCTAAAGAGCTAGAAACGTCACGTTATACAATTCCTTTTAGAGGAAATTGAAGAAAGGTGACAGGAATCAGAACAGTGGTCACCCATTCAATGATGGAAGAGGTCCTGGGGAGTCTGCTGTGCTGCTGGAGATATTCTATATCTTGATCTGGGTGGTGGTTACACAGGTGTATACCTATATCAAAATGCATCAAGCTGTTCATTAAGATCTGTGTATTTTACGGTATGTAAATTATACCTCAATTAAAGAAAAATCTTTAACAGAAGAGAGAAGACGCGGTTCCAGGCCAGGGAGAGCAGTGCCAGAAACAGAGAAAAGTAGGGGCAGAGTGGGAAATGAGGAGCTGGACCGATAAGAAGGATGGACCAGAGGTAGCAGCCACTGGAAGGTCAGAGAGAGAGCAACAGGGAAAGAGCAGGAAAGGAGAGCAAGATAAAAGAGGGAGTATAGCAACCAGCATCGGTGGCATGGCCGGGGTGGGGCGGTGGGGGGTAGGGAGTGGCAGGTTGGCTAGAGATGTCAGTCGACCTCAAGATCCTTAAAACCACTCCTTCATCCTTTTAAGGACTGAGAGTCCTAGGGAGCACTGGCACATCCGGGGGATGAGCTGAGAGACGGGACAGGTTTTGCCAGGCTGCAGGACTCATGTTTGTGGCCACACAGGGTGACAGGGTGGGGATAGGTTCTTTGCCATCCCTACAACTAGACAATCCTGAGACTCACCCTCTTGCAGAAATTCTGAGCTGAAGAGGGAAGGGCTTCTCATTGACTTTTCTGGCTTCCGCCGCTGGGAAGAATCAAGCTCATCTAACATTTAGAGTTTGCAGACGGCTGAACCGGGACGTGCGCCACTTAGAGCAGGGCCGACATTGATGTACAGTGTTAATATTAAGCTCTAAGTGGCTTCTGTATGTTATCCAAGAATGAGGAATAAAACTGAGCAAATTCATTTCTTCTTTTGAAAAATGGGCGGTTTTTAAAAAATGATGATTCGGAGCTCAAAGGCATAGAATGGATTTGAGAAGATGAATCTCCTTGAGGGGAAACCCTGGGGACCCTGGACAGCATCCTCGGCTCTCCCACCCCATCTGGCCCCTGAGCACAGCCAGACTTGGGCCTCCACCCAGGCCACCTCTATTTTCCATTTTATCCACTGGCTAAGAACGACGGCTGTGGAGTCAGGCTGCCTGGATTAGAATTCCCTCTCCATTACTTACTAGGATCACAATACTTCGGTTTTCTCATCTGTAAAATGGGGGTGATAATTGTATCTACCTCTTAAAGTTATGCTGAGGATTAAATGGTTTAATATACGTAATGTAATTAGAAAAACACGTGCCCAGGATGTTTTTAATGCTCAATAAATGCTGTTGTTATGATTATTACCCTTATCCCTGAGCAGGTATATTCTCCATTGGCCTGGCCTTCTTTGCTCCTATAGACCCACAGCCTGGGGTCTCTTTCCTCACCTCTCTGGGAAAATGCTTCCCATCCCTTGGGGCTCAGTTTGAGTCCAGATGACTACACAGTGTGTGTCTCTCTCTCTCTCTCCTCACCCTCTAATAGTGTAAAAAATTAAGAGTAGGTTCAGTACAACCTAGACCTTTTATAGAATGTCTTATATCCTGCTCTTTTTTATCTCCCCAAATACACACTAAACTTCGTGAGGGCAGGGCCTGGGTGTCATTTACATCAACGGTCCCCAACCTTTTTGGCACCAGGGACCGGTTTCATGGAAGACAATTTTTCCATGGATGTAGGGGGTTGGTTCAGGTGGTAATGCAAGTGACGGGGAGCGACGGGGAGCGAAGGGGAGCAGTGAAGAGTGGTGGGGAGCGATGGGGAGCGATAGGGAGTGGTGGGGAGTGGTGGGGAGCAATGGGGAGCGATGGGGAGCGAGGGGGAGCGAGGGGGAGCGGTGGGGAGCGGTGGGGAGCATTGGGGAGCGATGGGGAGTGGTGAGGAGCGATAGATGAAGCTTTGCCCACTTCTCACCTCCTGCTGTGTGGCCTGGTTCCTAGCAGGCCGAGGACCGGTACCAGTCCGCGGCCTGGGGGTTGAGGACCCCTGATTTACATAGTTTCTAGCCCCATGCTGGGCATTCCCTGAACTGAGGCATTTGCTGACTTTTGCTGTCTTCTCTCTCAGGTGGTCCATTGATAGAACCCCCAGCCACAGCTGGAAACTCCAAACCAAACCTCCTGGTGGTTCCCAGTGCAGGCATACGCTGTGGACAGGGATCCACTGTGCAGAAACCAGGCATGAGGAGCCCTTTCAAGAAAGGGAGTATATATCCCTTCATATGCCGCCCAGACTTCTCCCCTAGATGCTGCCTGCTACACATCTCTATTTGGATGGCATCTAAACATAGCATATCCAAAACAGATCTCCTGATATTCCTACTTTAACCTGATCTCCTGTATTCCTCTCCTGCTCCATAAAGAACAGCTCTACCCCTCCAGTTGTGCAGGCCCCAAATCCTGAAGCCATTCTGGACCTCTCCCTTTTTTTCACAACCCACATCGAATCTATCATCCACCCTGTTACATCCACCCTCAAAATACCCAACCACTTCCCATAGTGATGTGCCAAGAGCTGATTACTAAATATTCCTGCAATTTTTTAACCGGCTGTTAAGTCATAAGTAATCTGAAGTCAGCCATGGTGGGAAGAGTTATACCACGGAAATCAGCCAATTCTAAAAATCAGAGCTTTTATTTTTTACTTTTTCTGGAGAGCTGGTTTCCAACAGTTCACTGACTTCTCACCCAGTTACTACTCCCCCATGTTCTAAGCCTCCATCATCTCTCATCTGTATCATTGAGATAGACTCCTATCTGGTCTTCCTGCTCTCACTCTTGCTGCCCTTCAGTGTACCCTCAAACAGTAATCCTTTTAAACTCCAAATCATGTTATGTCTAGGCTGTGCTTGAAACTCTCCAATGGTTTCCCATCTCACTCAACGTGGAACCCTGTGTTTTAACCGAAGCTTACAAGGCTCGACGTATCTGATCCTCCACCATCTCTCTGATCTCACATCTACCACTCTCTCACTCACTTCATTCCAGCCACATAGACCTCTTTGATGATCCTCAGACATGCCCAGTATTACTCTGCCTCAGGGCATTTGCACTTGCTGTTCCTTCTGCCTAGTAAGCTCTTATCCTGGATGAGCTCATGGTTTTCTTGCTCATTTTCTTCAGTTCTCGCTGTATGAGAGAAAGATCAGCATGATTACCTGTGAAAATCAGCTTCCCCTCACTCTGCCATTACTCTCCATCCTCCTTATACTCCATTTTTGACTATGTCTATCACCACTAGAAACATTACATATTTATTTGTCTAAGTTGCTATTGTTACCTCCTCACCACCACCACAGCTAGAATACATGCTTCACAAGGACAGAGACCTAGTTTTTTTCACTTATGCACACTTAGTGCCTAGAATAATGTCTGGCACATAGTAGGTGCTCAATAAATACATGTTGGATGAATTATGCTGCCCACATCCTCAATCCCTGGGCAAAGGAATCATGACAGCAAGGTGGAGCAACCCCCACTACTGGACAGATGGTCCCCGTTGGTCCTCCAATTCCCTGAGCATCTCACTGCTATCAGGAAAAAGGATGCTTAGCTGAGCAAATACCACTCAACGTGCTAAGATCCCTGATGAGAATGAATCCATTGATAAAACAAAAATTTAAGGTATAAGTCTGAAACCAGTCTGAACACAAGATATTCTACCAGTGTTTATAAGAGTATTTTCATAAGACAAACTAGAATTTCAGGCTGAACTGATAAGAAACCAAAGGTGTTTATGTTCCACTGCTATGGGCCATGTGAAAAGAAAGTACAAATATGAATGCATACATACGTGTGTGTGTGTGTGTGTGTGTGTGTGCGTGTGTGTGTGTGTGTGTGTGTGTGTGTGTGTGTATATGTGTGATGGTTAATTTTATGTGTCAGTTTGACTGGGCCATGGGGTGCCAAGATATTTACTTAAAGATAATTCTGGGTGTGACTGTGAGGGTGTTTTTGGATGAGATTAACATGTTATTGGTAGACTGAGTAAAGCAGTTTGCTCTCCTAACGTGGGGGTGTCTCATTCAAGCAGCTGAAGGCCTGAATAGACCAAAAAGGCCGACCCTCCCTCAAGTAAGTTGAAACTTTTCCTGCCTGAATGTTTAAGCTGGAACATCAGTCTTTTCCTGCCTTCAGACGCCGACTGAAGCATTGGCTTTCCTTGGGTCTCAAGTCTGCCAGCCTTCAAACTGGAACTACACCGTTGACTCTTCTAGGTCCCAGCTTGCTGACTGCAGATCTGGGGACTTGTCAGCCTCCATGACTGAGTGAGCCAATTCCTCATGTTAAATAAATAAATAAGCACACACATCCTATTTGTTCTGTTTCTCTGGAGAACCCTGAGTAATATAATGTGTGTGTGTGTGTGTGTGTGTATTTTATAAATACAGTTGACCCTTCAACAACATGCAGTCGAAAACCCACGCATAACTTTTGACTCTCCAAAAACTTTACTAATAACCTACTGTTGACTGGAAGCCTTACCGATAACATAAACAGTTGATTAACACATACTTTGTGTGTTTTATATACTATATACTGCATTCTTACAATGAAGTAAGCTAGAGAAAAGAAAATGTAATTAAGAAAGGAATAGAGAGTGGACCTTCAAAATGGCAGAGGAGGGCTTCCCTGGTGGCGCAGTGGTTGAGAGTCCACCTGCCGATGCAGGGGACATGGGTTCGTGCCCCGGTCCGGGAGGATCCCACATGCCGCGGAGCGGCTGGGCCCGTGAGCCATGGCCGCTGAGCCTGTGCGTCCGGAGCCTGTGCTCCGCAACGGGAGAGGCCACAGCAGTGAATCCCTGGCAGAGACGGGGGGGTGGGCAGAGGGGAAGCTTCGGAGCCACAGAGGACAGAGCAGCAACAGGAATGCAGAGGGCAAAGCGGAGAGATTCCCGCACAGAGGATTGGTGCCAACCAGCACTCACCAGGCCGAGAGGCTTGCCTGCTCACCCATCAGGGTGGGTGAGGGATGGGAGCTGAGGCCCAGACTTAAGAGGTCAAATCCCAGGGAGAGGACTGGGGTTGGCTGTATGAACACAGCCTGACAGGGGATAGTGCACCACAGCTAGCTAGGAGGGAGTCTGGGAAAAAGTCTGGACCTGCAGAAGAATCAAGAGACCATTGTTTCAGGGTGCACGAAGAGAGGAGATTCAGAGCACCACCTAAACGAGCTTCAGAGATGGGTGCAAGCCGTGGCTATCAGCGAGGACCCCAGAGAAGGGCATGAGATGCTAAGGCTGCTGCTGCAGCCACCAGAAAGCCTGTGTGCGAGCACAGGTCACTAACCACACCTCCCCTCCCAGGAGCCTGTGCAGCCCGCCACTGCCAGGGTCACGTGATCCAGGGACAACTTCCCCAGGAAAATACACAGTGCACCTCAGACTGTTGCAACGTCTCACCAGCCTCCACTGCCGCGGGCTCACACCACATTCCGTAACCCTCCCTCTCCTCAGCGTGAGTGAGCCAGAGCCCCCTAATCAGCTGCTCCTTTAACTCTGTCCTATCTGAGTGAAGAACAGACTCCATCAGGGGACCTACACCCAGAAGTGGAGCCAAATCCAAAGCTGAACCCCAGGAGCTGTGCGAACAAAGAAGAGAAAGGGAAATTTCTCCATGTAGGCTCAGGAGCAGCAGATTAAATCTCCACAATCAACTTGATGTACCCTGCATCTGTGGAATACCCAACAAACCATCCCAAAATTGAGGCAGTGGACTATAGGAGCAACTGTAGACTTGGGGTTTGTTGTATGCAACTGACTAGTTTCTGATATTTATGTTTATCTTAGTTTTTAGCACTTGTTATCATTGGTGGATTTGTTTATTGGTTTGGCTGCTCTCTTCTTTTTTTTTAATATCTTTTAAATTTTTTATTTTAATAACTTTATTTTATTGTTTTCTTTCATTCTATTTTTTTCTCCCTTTCCTTCTGAGCCGTGTGGCTGACAGGGTCTTGGGGCTCTGGCTGGGTGTCAGGCCTGAGCCTCTGAGGTGGGAGAGCCAAGTTCAAGACATTGGACCACCAGAGACCTCCTGGTCCCACGTAATATCAATCAGCAAGAGCTCTCCCAGAGATCTCCTTCTCAATGCTAAGACCCAGCTCCACTCAATGACCAGCAAAATCCAGTGCTGGACACCCCATGCCAAACATCTTGCAAGACAGAAACACAACCCCACCCATTAGAAGATAAGCTGCTTAAAATCACAATAAGTTCACAGACACCCCAAAACACATCACTGGATGCAGTCCTGCCCATCAGAAAGACAAGATCCAACCTCATCCACCAGAACACAAACAGTCCCCTCCACCAGGAAGCCAACACAAGTCACTGAACCAACCTTACCCACTGGGGACAGACACTAAAAACAATGAGAACTACGAACCTGCAGCCTGCCAAAAGGAGACCCCAAACACAGCAAGTTAAGCAAAATGAGAAGGCAGAAATACATAGCAGATGAAGGAGCAAGATAAAAACCCACCAGACCAAACAAATGAAGAGGAAATAGGCAGTCTACCTGAAAAAGAATTCAGGGTAATGATAGTAAAGATGATCCATAATCATGGAAATAGAATGGAGAAAATAAAAGAAACATTTAACAAGGACCTAGAGGAATTAAACTGCAAAAAACTATGATGAACAACACAATAAATGAAATTAAAATTTTCTAGAAGGAATCAAAACCAGAATAATTGAGACAGAATGGATAAGTGGCCTGGAAGATAAAATAGTGGAAATAACTACCACAGTGAAGAATAAAGAAAGAAGAATGAAAAGAATTGAGGACAGTCTTAGAGACCTCTGGGACAATATTAAATGCACCAACATTCAAATTAAGGGTCCCAGAAAAAGAAGAGAAAAAGAAAGGGACTGAGAAAATATTTGAAGAGATTATAGTTGAAAACTTCCCTAATATGGGAAAGAAAAGAGTCAATCAAGTCCAGGAAGCACAGAGAGTCCCTACAAGATAAATCCAAGGAGAAACATGCCAAGACACATATTAATCAAACTATCAAAAATTAAATACAAAGAAAAAATATTAAAAACAACAAGGGAAAATCAACAAATAATGTACAAGGGAATCCCCATAAGGTTAACAGCTGATCTTTCAGCAGAAACTCTGCAAGTTAGAAGGGAGTGGTAGGACATATTTAAAGTGATGGAAGTGGGCTTCCCTTGTGGCGCAGTGGTCAAGAATCTGCCTGCAAATGCAGGGGACACAGGTTTGAGCCCTGGGCCAGGAAGTTCCCACATGCCGTGGATCAACTAAGTCTGTGCACCACAACTACTGAGTCTGCGCTCTAGAGCCCACAAGCCACAACTACTGAGCCAGCATGCTGCAACTACTGAAGCCCGCACACCTAGAGCCCATGCTCCACAACAAAGAAGCCACCGCAATGACAAGCATGTGCACCACAACAAAGAGTAGCTCCTGCTCGCAGTACCTAGAGAAAGCCGGCACACAGCAATGAAGAACAAAGACAGCCATAAATAAATTAATTAATTAATTAATTTAAAAAAATAAAGTGATAAAAGGGAAAAACCTACAACCAAGATTACTCTACCCAGCAAGGATCTCATTCAGATTCTACGGAGAAATTAAAATGTTTACAGACGAGCAAAAGTTAAGAGAATTCAGCACCACCAAACCAGCTTTACAACAAATGCTAAAGGAACTTCTCTGGGCAGGAAACACAAAAGGAGGAAAAGACCTACAAAAACAAACCCAAAACAATTAAGAAAATGTTAATAGGAACATACAGATCGATAACTACCTTAAATGTAAATGGATTAAATGCTCCAACCAAAAGACATAGACTAGCTGAATGGATACAAAAAGAGGACCTGTATATATGCTGTCTACAAGAGATCCACTTCAGACCTAGGGACACATTCAGACTAAAAGTGAGGGGATAGAAAAAGATATTCCATGGAAATGGAAATCAAAAGAAAGCTGGCATAGTAATTCTCACATCAGACAAAATAGATTTTAAAGTAAAGACTATTACAAGAGACAAAGAAAGACACTACATAATGATCAAGGGAACAATCCAAGAAGAAGATATAACAATTGTAAATATTTATGCACCCAAGATACATACAATACATAAGGCAAATGTTAAGAGCCATAAAAGAGGAAATCAACAGTAAGACAATAATAGTAGGGGACTTTAACACCCCACTTTTACCAATGGACAGATCATCCAAAATATAAATAAATAAGGAAACACAAACTTTAAATGACACATTAAACAAGATGGACTTAATTGATATTTATAGGACATTCCATCCAAAAAACCCCCCAAAAAAACAGAATACACTTTCTTCTCAAGTGCTCATGGAACATTCTCCAGGATAGATCATATCTTGGGTCACAAATCAAGCCTTGGTAAATTTAAGAAAATTGAAATCATATCAAGTATCTTTTCTGACCACAATGCTATGAGACTAGATATCAATTACAGGGGGAAAAATGTAAAAATACAAACACATGGAGGCTAAACAATACGCTACTAAATAACCAAGAGATCACTGAAGAAATCAAAGAGGAAATCAAAAAATACCTAGAAGCAAATGACAATGAAAGCACGATAACCCAAAACTTATGGGATGCAGCAAAAGCCATTCTAAGAAGGAAGTTTACAGCAATACAATCCTACCTTAAGAAACAAGAAACATCTCAAATAAACAACCTAACCTTACACCTAAAGCAATTAGAGAAAGAAGAACAAAAAACCCCCAAAGTTAGCAGAAGGAAAGATATCATAAAGATCAGATCAGAAATAAATGAAGGGCTTCCCTGGTGGCGCAGTGGTTAAGAACCTGCCTGCCAACGCAGGGGACACGGGTTTGAGCCCTGGTCTGGGAGGATCCCACATGCTGCAGAGTGGCTAAGTCTGTGCACCACAACTACTGAGCCTGCGCTCTAGAGCCCACGAGCCACAACTACTGAGCCCGTGTGCCACAACTACTGAAGACCGCGCACCTAGAGCCCATGCTCAGCAACAAGAGAAGCCACTGCAGTGAGAGGCCCGCACACTGCAATGAAGAGTGGCCCTCACTGGCTGCAACTAGAGAAAGCCTGCATGCAGCAATGAAGACCCGACACAGCCAAAAATAAATAAATTAAATAGATAAATTATAAAAAAAAGAGAAGGAAATGAAGGAAACAATAGCACAGATCAATAAAACCAAAAGCTGGTTCTTTGAGGAGATAAACAAAATTGATAAACCACTAGCCTGACTCATCAAGAAAAAAAGGGAAAAATATAGCAGAGGGAGGAACACTCCCAAATTCCTTCTATGAGGCCACCATCACCTTGATACCAAAACCAGACAAGGATGTCACAAAGAAAGAAAAAGAAAAAGAAATAAAAGGAATACAAATTGGAAAAGAAGAAGTAAAACTGTGACTGTTTGCAGATGACATGATAGTATACAGAGAGAATCCTAAAGATGCTACCAGAAAACTACTAGAGCTAATCAATGAATTTGGTAAAGTAGCAGGATCCAAAATCAATGCACAGAAATGTCTTGCATTCCTATATACTAAGGATGAAAAATCTGAAAGAGAAATTAAGGAAACACTCCTATTTACCATTGCAACAAAAAGAATAAAATATCTAGGAATATACCTACCTAAGGAGACAAAAGACCTGTATGCAGAGAACTATAAGACTCTGATGAAAGAAATTAAAGATGATACAAACAGATGGAATGATATGCCATATCCTTGGATTGGAAGAATCAACATTGTGAAAATGACTATACTACCCAAAGCAATCTACAAATTCAGTGCAATCCCTATCAAACTACCAATGGCATTTTTCACAGAACTAGAACAAAAAATTTCACAATTTATATGGAAACACAAAAGACCCCGAATAGTCACAACAATCTTGAGAAAGAAAAATGGAGCTGGAGGAATCAGGTTCCTGGACTTTAGACTATACTACAATGCTACAGTAATCAAGATGGTATGGTACTGGCACAAAAACAGAAATACAGATCAATGGAACGGGACAGAAAGCCCAGAGATAAACCCACGCACATATGGTCACCTTATTGTTGATAAAGGAGGCAAGAATATACAATGGAGAAAAGATAGCCTCTTCAATAAGTGGGGCTGGGGAAACTGGTCAGCTACATGTAAAAGTATGAAAGTAGAATACTCCCTAACACCATACACAAAAATAAACTCATAATGGATTAAAGACCTAAAGGTAAGGCCAGACACTATAAAAATCTTAGAGGAAAACATAGGAAGAACTCTCTTTGACATAAATCACAGAAAGATCCTTTTGACCCACTTCCTAGAGTAATGGAAATAAAAACAAAAATAAACAAATGGGACCTAATGAAACTTCAAAGCTTTTGCACAGCAACGAAACCATAAACAAGACAAAAAGACAACCCTCAGAATGGGAGAAAATATTTACAAATGAAGCAACTGACAAAGGATTAATCTCCAAATTTTAACAGCAGCTCATGCAGCTCAATATCAAAAAACCAAACAACTCAATCCAAAAATGCGCAGAAGACCTAAACAGATATTTCTCCAAAGAAGGTATACAGATTGCCAACAAACACATGAAAGGATGCTCAACATCACTAATCATCAGAGAAATGCAAATCAAAAGCACAGTGAGGGATCACCTCACACCAGTCAGAATGGCCATCGTTAAAAAATCTACAAACAATAAATGCTGGAGAGGGTGTGGAGATATATGGAATCTAAAAAAAAAAAAAGGTTCTGAAGAACCTATGGGCAGGACACGAATACAGACGCAGACGTAGAGAATGGACTTGAGGACGTGGGGAGGGGGAGGGGTAAGATGAGACGAAGTGAGAGAGTGGCATGGACATATGTACACTACCAAGTGTAAAATAGCTAGCTAGTGGGAAGCAGCTGCACAGCACAGGGAGATCAGCTTGGCGCTTTGTGTCCACCTAGAGGGGTGGGATAGGATGGATGGAAGGGAGACGCAAGAGGGAGGGTATATGGGGATATATATGTATACGTATAGCTGATTCACTTTGTTATACAGCAGAAACTGACACGACATTGTGAAGCAATTATACTCCAATAAAGATGTTAAAAAAAAAAAAAAAGAGGGCTTCCCTGGTGGCGCAGTGGTTGAGAGTCTGCCTGCCGATGTAGGGGACACGGGTTCGTGCCCCAGTCCAGGAGGATCCCACATGCCGCGGAGCGGCTGGGCCCGTGAGCCATGGCCGCTGGGCCTGCGCGTCCGGAGCCTGTGCTCCGCAACGGGAGGGATAGAAAATACATTTACAGTACTGTACTGTATTTATCGATACAATAATTTTATGTCATCTGTCTAAAAATCTGAATTATCTGTCTGTACCTCATTAATATTATCTCACATGATACAAAATGCTGTAGATGTTATACATATTACTAATACTAGACATTAAAAATGAAAAGAGAATGTGAAAAAGAGATTCATATTTATTTACAGGTAAGACAATTCATGCATTGATAATAAAGAAGCTGAGATATAATTGCTTTAGTGTGATCGATAAAATTGCTTCACGGTAGCTTAGCATCTACACTAATGACTGAATAGATATAAAATTTTCATCACATACAGTATTACAGTCATATTTATAAGACAGTATTGAAAACATTGTTACATTATTTTTTTAAAAAACCACTTACCTGTGATGATAAGCTGATGTTCAGTCTCTCCAATCATGAGAGAGAAAGAGATACTGCATGGTAATGTAATTCTTTGAAAGCAAAGTTATAAAACTGTAAGATAACTAACATTATTAATTTATATTAAATATCATTCACTTATGTCTATGTAAGCTGAGGCTATCCACTTCAATACAAGTCTTGTACATGATGTTCTACACATCTATTTTTAATGTCTATTGAACAAAATTAGCATATAAGTGGACCCGCACAGTTCAAACCCATTTTGTTCAAGGGTCGGTTGTATATATTTGTGGGGCTACGGCTGATAGCTGGGGGCGTATTTGTGGGTAGGCAGAAGTTATGACTTTCTTAATGTAAGGGGCTTTCTTTAGACAGAGGAAGTAAAATAAGGTATTGTCATTCACTTTTTTGAGGTCCTTTTGTCTACCAGCAGCTTTCCTGCTGCCATAGGACAGGAATGCAGGAAGCAGGAGAGTAGGGAGTGGGTTCCAGGGGGGCACGGGCTCCCTGGAAGTCTTGGTCCCTTCTCTAGATTCCAAGCCATCTTGATTCTCAAGACACAGAGTGTGGCGGCCGGGCACGGCGAGGAGAAAGGAATGGCCGTTTCTCTGATCATGCCAGTTTTACAGGGCGAGAGTCCATAGGCCGAGGGAAAGAAGAACAAGCAGTGCAGAATGCATTCCTTCACTGACTCTCACACAAGGGGAGCAGCTCTGCCTATGGATTCTCTAGCTCAGACGAAGGCACGCCATCCCAAAGTCACTCAAGATGGAAACTTCAGAGGCTTCTTTCACTCTGCTTCACCCTGCCCAATTCTCTGTCACCACGTCCCAGCCATATCATCACTTCCTTCTCATCACAGAGTCATGGGAAAGTGATAACTGTGCTTAGCTCGAGAAGAGGAACTTGTAGGAGGGGCCGAGGGAGAAAAATACTTTTATTTCAGAGCTTTCTATACTGTTTGATTTTCTAAACTTTTGCTAAGTTTCTCATCTTGGATGTCAATGGACATGAA
The DNA here is from genome assembly GCF_003031525.2 of Neophocaena asiaeorientalis asiaeorientalis. NCBI lineage: Eukaryota > Metazoa > Chordata > Mammalia > Artiodactyla > Phocoenidae > Neophocaena > Neophocaena asiaeorientalis. Next base: position 599,953 of record NW_020175191.1, read on the forward strand.
AAAGATAATCAAAATAAGTGTGTAAACACACACAATGTATTTATATAATCAATTGTGTATATTAACTACCTCCTTTGTAATGTTTCCTGGTAGGGTCCCCATCACTCTTTGCTTCCTGACTGGTCTACTTTTTACAAGCCTCTCCCTACCAACCAATCCTGCACACTGCTGCTACAGTTACCTCTCACAGACACTATTTTATGTGATTCTGGGTCATTTTTTAAATATAATACAAGGAGATGACTATCAAATGTGAAATTGCCTAGCTCGGTGCCTGCTGCTTAGGAAGTACTCAATGAATGCTGGTTTCCTTTTAAAATTTATAGTTCTTCAGAGGGTCTCCACTGATCAAAGAGCAAAGTGCCCCACTTCTTAACCGGTGCCCCAGGATGCTCTGCTGACCCGGGTTCCACTGGCCACACTGCATTCAGGCCATACAACAAAGCTCTGGGATTCCTCCACACCTACCAATTTCTGACCTGCCCTTTCATGGCTATAGAAATCCTGCCTGGCCCTTTAGGGACCATCTCAAATGCCACCTCTGCCATGAAGCTTTCCAAGAGCACCCTCCTCTGTACCACCACGGGACTTACTGGTGCTATTTTTTCCTTGTTAACAATGTGTCACATTTGGAAATCATATACTGATAGCTTTTGAAATGCCACCTCCATCCCCAGCTTCCCATTGTCTCTCCCATCCATTTGCAATTTATTAATTAATTCATTAATCTTTTATTGAGTGTCTACCATGTGCCAGGCACTGTACTGGACATCAAAGGGAGAGTGATAAGTAAGTCAGAGGCAAGTCTCCTCTCACTGTAGTCAGGGAGGCTATTGAGGGTCGGAGGGATCTCTCTGGGAGCTGAGAGTTGAGCAGAGACATGGATGAAGGGAGTGATCTGCCATGGCACTGTATGGGGGAAGAGTGTCCCAGGCAGGAGAGCCCTGCAGAGGGAAGGAGCTGGAAGCCAGTGCGACAAGACTTGAGTAGGTGAGAGGGAGCCTGTAGAAAAGAGGGCTGGAAATGTGGTCAGGACCAGGTCGTGGGAGAGCAGTGTCATGACCTGGTTTTCATTTTTAAACATCACCTGGGGTTCTGAGTGTAGAAGAGACTATAGGAGCTGGAGGACAAAGAATGGAATCGGAAGAATCAATAGGGAGACAGGTAAGAAATGATGGAGCTTTGTACCAGGGTGGAACTGGCAATGGCAGATTTGAGGAATCCTTTGGAAGAAGCCCAACAAGACTTGCTTGTGAATTGGCTGTAAGGAAAAGAGAGAAATTAAAGAATACCTCTATTTTTTTTTTTACCAGAATACTGATATCATTCAATGAGATGAGGAAGAAGAGATGAAATAGGAAGGAGTTCAAGATGGGCACTGGGGTAAGAGTTTCATTTTGGGCACGTCAACTTTGAGAAGTCTATTAGACACCCGAGAGGAAATGTTGAGAAGAGAATTGGATATTTAAGTCTGGTTTTCAAAGAGAGATCTAGGCTGGTCGATTCAACTGATTAAGTAAAAATGTAAAAATAAATACAGGTCCTTATCATTCATTCAATAAACATTTATTGAGCACATACTATTAGGTTGAGCCATATGAAGTATCATCTTTGTATGTCAAGGTGATCCGATATCAGCCAACTTCATATAGTTCAAGCTATCCAAAGTGCCATGCCAAGCGAGGGCTGTGAAGGGTAAAGATGTATTGGGAAATAGCATTCTTATGTAAATCAATTTTTAACAGTTTTCTTGAGGTATAATTGATTTGCAAAGAACTGCACATATTTAATGTGTATAATTTTACAAATCTGGACATATGCAAACACCCATGATACCATCACCACAATCAAGGTAATAGACATAAGCAACACCTCCCAAAGTTTCCCTGTGTCCCTTTGGTTGTTTTTCTGTTTGTTGTAAGGACACTCAACATGAGATCTATCCTCTTAACACATTTTGAAGTGCATGTTACCCTACTGTTAACTACAGGCACCATGTTGCACAGCAGATCTCTAGAACTTGTTCCCCTAGCAAAACTGGAACTTTATACTCCTTGGACAACTCCCCATTTCCATCCCCACCCCCACCTCTGGCAACCACTATCACATTCTCTTCCTCTATGACTGACTATTTTAGATCCCTCTACCTAAGTGAAATCGCGCAGTATTTGTTCCTCTGTGACTAGCTTATTCACTTAGCATAATGTCCTCCAGGTTCATCCATGCTGTTATAAAAGGCAGGATTTTCTTCTTTTTTTAAGGCTGAATGATAGTCCATCATATGTATACACCACATTTTCTTTTTTTTTTTTGACAATTTAATACAGTATTTATTAGCGATTAGTGTTGAGAAAATTATTTCCCTCCACATACAAAAATACAGATTTGAACACTATGAAAACAATCAGGACAAGTACCGTGAAAAATCGGTCCTTCAAAAGAAATAAAGAGGGAAAACTGAGGGCAGCACGAGGCTTTGTCTGCTGTCAGGGACAAACCAACAGGAGCAAAGGCTTTGGGGCCCCCAAACCACTCCAAATGAATAGAGTCAAACGTGGGAGCCTGTGGGAGCCGGGTGGTGCCCACCCCAGGGCATCCACACCAGCTTCAAAAGCCAGGATGGGAGCTCTGACCTACCAACAGCATAAACCAAAGTTTGCCAAACAGGCGTCACCTCAGGTCGCCCCGCAGCTGTGTCTACACTGTTAAAGGAAATAGACTTTTAAGAAGCAAAGTGTAGTAGTTGTTAAATTAACATTGCCCCTCTCCCAAGTATCACTGGGCCAAGTACCCAGTAATCAGTATCAGCCATCTGACTCGACTTCCTTTGTTAGAAAATGACACATTCCGACCCTTCAAAGTGACAAAAAAAAAAAAAAAGCTACAGTAGTATGTTTTAATAAATCCATTCCTTCATTTTAAATGGGCTCAGCGAGTTTACTCAAGACTTTTCTTGACCAGACATAACTCAGTCCTGCAGAGGTGGGAAAGCAAAAAGAGCAGCTGGCATGTCCTCTGTGTCTTAATTTCATCAAGCTTGTCACAGCAGGGAATCTATTATGTTTGGGCGGAAACCAGGAAGGGCCACGGAACCTACCCAGGGCATCCACAAACCAATCTGAGATCCGAGTGGAAGGTGAGACCGAGACCAGCAGAGATTTCCCCCTGCCCCCCAGCACATCTCACGTGGGCAGAGGGAGGCTGGCCAAGGCATACACCACATTTTCTTTATCTATCCATTTGTCAATGGATACTTGGGTTGTTTCCTTATCTTGGCTATAGTGAATAGTGCTGCAATGAACACGCGAGTGCAGCCACCTCTTCAAGATCCTGATTTCAGTTCTTCTGGATATATACCGAAGTGAGATTGCTGGATCTTATGGTAGTTCTATTTTTAATTTTTTGAGGAATCTCCATACTGTTTTTCATAGCTGCTCCACCATTTTACACTGCCGTCAACAGTATACAAGAGTTCCAATCTCCCTACAACCTCCAACACTTGTTACCTTTTAGTTTTTAAATAATAGCCATCTTAACAGGTGTGAGATGATATCACATTGTTGTTTTGATTTGCGTTTCCCTGCTAATTCATGGCGTTGAGTATCTTTTCATATATTTGTTGGCATTTGTATGTCTTCTTTAGAGAAATGTCTGTTAAAGTCCTTTGCCCGCTTTTTAATCACATTATTTGTGTTTGCTATCGAGTTGTAGGAGTTCCTTGTATATTTGGGAGGCTAACTCCTTATCAGATATATAGTTTGCAAATATTTTCTCTCATTCTGTAGGTTGCCTTTTCATCCTGTTGATTGTTTCCTTGGCTACACAGAGACTTTTTAGTTTGATGTCATCCCATTTGTCTATTTTTCCTACCATTGCCTATGCTTTTGGTATAAACCTAGTAATAATAACAATCACTTATTTAGCAGTTATTATGTCCAGGCGCTGTAATAAGCAGCTTGTATATATTAATCATTTAATTATCACAACTTTATGAGGTAAATACTCATTATTTCTGGAAAAGAGAAAAATAATTTGCTTAACCAAATTGTATTCGGTTAAAGATGGCTACAAATTCATCACCAGTCACCCTGTGGAAAGGTGGAGGCTATTCCCCACCACCACCCTACCCAAAGCCTGTGAATGGCTTTGACCAATAGAATGAGCTGCAATGGTAATCTCTGAGGCCAGGCTTTAAGAGATCTGGGGCTTTCACTTTTGACCTCTTGGAGCATTCCCTCATGGAAGCCAACTGCCTTGGTAGAATTCCAACCACGCTGAGATCACCAGACTGTGAGGAAACCCAAGCTCACCACCTGTAGAAAGCGATACCCCTGGAGGAACACTGAGTAGCCAGATATACGAGTAAATTTTTCTAGGAACTTCTGACTCAGCTTAGCTACTGGCTAAGCTACTTAGTATATAACCTCAGCCAATACTTCCCAGAATAAAATAACCACCAAGCTGAACCCTTCCCAAATTCTTATCCATAAATAAAGCAGCTATTTGAAGCCATTAAGTTTTAGGGTAGTTTTCTCTGTAGCAATAGGTAACCAGAACACAACCAGGAAGTAGCTGAGCTGGGATTTAAATCCAGGCTGTTTCCACAACCTATACTCTTAACCACTATACTATACTACCCCTCTAACGCATGGGATACATATAATAAGCACCCATTAAGTGATTACACGCTAAAGTCTAGGGAATTTCCCCCCAGGATAACCTTGACACACATCTGGTCAAATAATTATTCTTATCTACCAGATACATTTGGAACAAGTTTATACACCAATGTATGCCTAAACCCACGTAACCTCACCACTGAAACTATAAAGTATCTAATTGTATCTTGTCATTAATATTCAGTGAGAAGTGGTTAGTGTATTTGTTTTCTCCTGCTGCATGACAAATTACCACAAACTGAGTGATGTATACAAATATATGTAACATATGACAGTGTATATATATCACTCAGTTTGTGATAATTTGTTATGCAGTCAAGGTATCAGCTGGGCTGTGCTCCTTTCTGAAGCTGGGAGCCTCTTCCAAGCTCATGTGACAGACAGATTTCAGGACGCTGCAGATGTAATACTGAAGTCCCTGTTTTCTTGCTGGCTGTCATCTGAGGCCAGCTCTCAGCTCCTAGATGCTGCCCATAGTTCCTTGCCATATGGCCCTCTCACAGCCTCTCACGATGGTGGCTTCCTTCCTCAAGGGCAGCAGAGGAGTACTTCACTCCAGTCTGTTAAGATGAAGTTTTATATACGTAATGATGTACTCTCAGGAGTGACATCCAGCACCTTTGCCACATTAACGTGGCTAGAAGCAGGTCACGCATCTTGCTTGCACTCAAGGAGAGGGGGCTGTGCAAGTGCGTAACTCCCTGGGGATCCCCTTAAGGTGTTACTGCCACAGTTAGCTTTCCTGGCTCCCTTTCATGATTTTCATGCTTACATCCATTACCTGCATTCAGTATTCTGCACAACCCGTGGATGCCAAGATTGTGTGATGAAAAAATAAAACCAAAACAGGTGAAGCAGACGATCCATACTGTGGAAGAGGTGACAAGCACAAACTAATGCCACACACTCTAGGACTTGATGGTTAGCGTGCTGGTGTCATGGTCTCTTCTGTTATGGGGTGGAGTGAATCAGAGATCCTGGTTTTAGTTTGGTTCAGCCATTTACAAATTGTGCAACATAGTCGTTAACCTTTGAGACAATTTTTTTGTCTCCTTATCCATGAAATAGGTTTAGGTAACATAGTATATATAAAAGGACTTTGTAAACAGTAAAGTTTTCAAGGCTCTGCAAGCTCAAGTACTAGACAAGTTTAAAGGCACAATCAGCCCTTCCCATTTTCCCTTCCTTTATCCTTGTCCCTTCCCTTCGCAGCACAGAACAGTTAGAGGTGGGTCTGCCACATGGTGGTGAGGGTGGAGGCAGACAGATAGGGCAGCCATGAAGAGGCACCCTGGGCAGTGTCCCCTCAGTATGCAAGGATGTGAAGTAAAAATGTAGGTTGGGTGTGAGTAACAGGCACAAGAGATGGTCAGCATATTTGGGAGATGGGATCCATTTAGCAAATAAGTAAATTGATTGAGTGCATAAGTGCATATGTTAAGAAAAATGAGAACCAGGTTTCTCACTTTTGGAGATGGCACTAAAAACATGTAAAGGGAGGAGGCTAGAATAAACTGTAGCTTTCGATTGGAATTAGAAGAATGAGTATGAGCTCATGTTTTTTATATACAAATACACAAATAGTTATGGGTGTGTGTGTATGTGTGTGTGTGTATAGCAGCAATGAGCACATCACATAGTCAAATCTTTAGTGGTGTCTAAATACCGTCCACCACTAAAAGGAATCAGTACTCTTTAGAGAAACTATTGATTCTAGGCTGGGACAGAAGTACAAGATGATCCTACAGCATATTTTGTGCCAGAGAGTGAAGAGATGCTCAAAGAGTGATTGGAACACATAAAAAGGACACAGGAATCAGCCCACTGGCTAATTCTGGGACAATTCCAGCATCAAAATGATTAATAATAGTAAGAGACACACCCATTGAGCAAAATAGGAGTCTGTAAGTCCACACAGATATAAATAAATAATAAACAAACAAACAAAAAAAAACACAAAGGAGAGAAGGAAAAGCTCTTTGAAGTATAATGCCAAATAAGTGAGGATGGGATCACGGACATAGAAAATCACCATTTGGCAACCTCCATAATGTTTGATTCAGTTGGGAGTCATCAATGGAGGCTACAGCTGGTGGGCAGAGGTCAAATGAGGAACAGAATATTGACATCATACGTAATACTACTGAATTGCAAAGGGAAAAATGGTGACTTTAAGGTGGAGAACTTGGCAACATGACCAGAGAGTCAACCAGTCTCAAGACAGATGGACATCGTGTGCCCCCCTATGTGATGCACTGAAAAGAGCATGGTGTCATTTCCGCAATATTTCTGCCGGGAAATCCTGACCTGACTCTGCCAGAAAGAAACATCAAATCACTTAGGTGGGATATCCTAGAGAATGTAAAGCCTGTACTTTAAAATCATCGAGGACATGAAAGCCGGGAAGTCTGAGGAGCTGACCCAGTTAGGGGAGACTGAAGAGAAATGACAACCAAATACACTGCCTGCTCCTTGATGGCAACCTGGACCTGCAGGTGAAGCGTCGTTGTCGGGACAGTCGGGGAAATTGGAACTGAGTCTGGGAACTGGGTGGTGATGTTGTATCAATGCTGATTTTCTGATTTGCAAGGCTGTATGGTGGTCATGTGGAGAATGTCCTGGGTTTTGGGAAATACATGCTGAGGTATTTAAGAGCAATAGGACACCCTGTCTCCAGCTCAGTTTCAAGTGATTTGGAAAAACACTAGTGAGAATGGGTATAGATAAACCTAAATAAATCAGCATACCATAAATCAGGGAGTGGGGCAGGAACAAATGCAGCGAAGCGTTAACGATGGAATCTGGGTGAAGGTGTATGATACAGGAATTCATTCTGCTGTACTTACAGCTTTGCAGTAAGTTTGAAATTATTTCAAAACAAATCTTTTTTTTTTTACTTGTTCTTATTTAATATATGAAGAAGTGAATTCAAATATACCAATGACATCACTTTTGTATGAAGGGCTAGTTTTTTGGGTTTTTTAATCTTTATTGGAGTATAATTGCTTTACAATACTGTGTTAGTTTCTGCTGTATAACAAAGTGAATCAGCTATACATATACATATATCCCCATATTTCCTCCCTCTTCCATCTCCCTCCCACCCTCCCTATCCCACCCCTCTAGTTGGTCACAGAGCACCGAGCTGATCTCCCTGTGCTATGCGGCTGCTTCCCACTAGCTATCTGTTTTACATTTGGTAGTGTATATATGTCCATGCCACTCTCTCACTTCATCCCAGCTTACCCTTCCCCCTCCCCGTGTCCTCAAGTCCATTCTCTACGTCTGCATCTTTATTCCTGTCCTGCCCCTAAGTTCTAACAAATCATTTTTTAATGCAGGGAAAAAGAGTTACCTAATCACCCTTCCTCCCCAAAGCAATTTCAGCTCCTTGAGAAGTCTCTGTCTTCAAAGTCTGTTGTTTCCCTTGGCACAGCTCCAGGCACACAGGGAGTCCATGACCTAGACCTGTGGGCAGGTGGGCCGTGGCATAAACACACAGCCTTTGCAGGGTTCGCGCTCTCCCACTTTACAAGTTTTCATGGAATGAATCGGATGCAACATGACAGATGAATGAAGGATTGCAATTGCCTTCACAAACCACTATCGGTTTTACCTTGAGTGCCATTGGGAGCAATCATCCTGAGTGAGGGAAGGAAGCAGTGGTGAGCAGTGCAGAATCGCATGACTGTTCTGTCTCAGCGGCCAGCTAGTCCACCGGCCTTAGAGGCGTTTGCTGACTTTCTGTGGTTGACAACCAGGCTGCCATTCACTTTGGTGGTCTAGATAGAATCTTGCTGATTTGGGTCAGATTGTGCATGCTGTTCAGGATTCAGTGACGTTTAAGTTTCGTGCTGTCAGTTTTGATCAGCCAGTGTATTATTTTTGGTTTTCAGTTAAGAAAATATACACTTAGAGCTATAAAAGCACCTTTTTTTTTTTTTTTTTTTGCGGTACGCGGGCCTCTCACTGCTGTGGCCTCTCCCGTTGCGGAGCACAGGCTTTGGACGCGCAGGCTCAGCGGCCGTGCCTCCCGGGCCCAGCCGCTCCGCGGTACGCGGGATCCTCCCGGACCGGGGCACGAACCCGTGTCCCCTGCATCGGCAGGCGGACTCTCGACCACTGCGCCACCAGGGAAGCCCCTAAAAGCACCTTTCTTATTGAAATTCCTGCAGAAATAATTCTGTTATACAAGTCTGAAATTCTCTGGTTTCTCATCCCTTTGTCTCTTTAAAATAATTGTTTATGCAACACAATTTTTGGATGTTTCTTTTCTAAAGACTGTAGTGTTAGGTTGGAACATTCCAAAATCGCAGACAGAGTTGGAAGGGGACTTAGAGGTTGTCTAGTGCACAGTATCTGATCCAGACTTTAGACTGATTTCTACACCGTGGAACGCAAGGGGTGCAGCTAAGGAGAAAAGAGTGGGCAGAAAGAGGACTCCAGCCACAGGTACCTCTCCTGCCCAGAAGGAATGGGGCACGAGGCAGCAAAAATGTGTCTTTCTCGGGTTTCGCTGGTGGCGCAGTGGTTGAGAGTCCGCCTGCCGATGCAGGGGACACGGGTTCGTGCCCCAGTCTGGGAAGATCCCACATGCCGCGGAGCAGCTAGGCCCGTGAGCCATGGCCGCTGAAAATGTGTCTTTCTCAACTATAGCCAGGAGTTAGAAAGCACTGATCCTCTCAAATCTCCCAGGCCCATGCAGGGATTCTACCAGCACAACCAGAATGGGGTTCCAGCGTCTGCATAAACCCCTCCAGTGATAGGGATTTTGGCACCTCCCTAAAAGCTCCGGCTGAAGCCCTCTAAATCTAATACTCCACTGAGGTCACGGTGTCTGCTCCTTCCCTCCCCTCCTCACCCTGGTACCTCTTCTTGTCTTCCGCTTCTCTGCAGACCCACCAGACTAGGCCAGGTCTAGAGACACGTTCTGAGGCAGCCCCGCGGGATGGGAGAGGCCCCCAGTTGCCCCTCAAAGGGTGCTGTGGCTGTCGCTTGCCCCTAGTCTCTCTGACAGCTTCGTGTTCCGTGCTATAAATAAATGATTTTTTAATGCTTATCTGCTTCCCTCTGTCTGCTTTTCTGGTTATTTTTCGGTGACAGGCCTCCTCTGTGTTAGGTGGTGGCCACACCGTGGCATTATTAAAGACCACGCCCACCTCATCAGAAGCAAACAAGGCCAGCAAGTGAGTATTGGAGGCTGGGGCAGGTGGGCAGGGGGTGGGGGCTTGTCTTGAGGTTCAGAGCAGTGCTCATGTCCTCCTGCTGAAGCGTCCCAGGCAGACCATGGACCCCCATACCGTCCAAGCTACTCTGCACAGAGAATCCTGAACTCAGGTCCTCTCCTCTCACCTAACTCTGCATCCACAGGCACTATTCTCTTGAAACAACCACCATGAAATGTGCAAAGGAGACTAGAGCAAGAGTCGGGACGCTGGGGCTCCTCTCCAGACCTGCAACTTCCTGGTTGGGTGGCTTTGAGTGACTCAGTACTTCTCAGCACCTCAGTTTTTTTTAATCCATAAAATGGGACTGCTGACCATTGCCCTGCCTGGTAAGAGGGCTGGAATGTGGGTTTTCATCTCCCGCTTCTGAGGGCAGCTTTGGCTGCTGAGGTCCCAGAAACATGGCCAGGGCTCAGACCGCTCCCCACTCCCTGGGGGGGCCCTTGGTGGCCCGCAGCCAGGATCTCAGGGACGTTTCTAGTTTAGCAAACTAGGCTGTATTCTTTTGACCTCAAGTGTCCATGGAAAAAACTCAAAAAAAGAAACCCTGATTTGCTAAGGCCTCACTTAACATCAAAATTCAGAGTTGTCTTGAGATGACAGCTCATCCTAACAGAAATGCCCTCCTCCAACCCCGCCCTTCCTTCCAGACTCCCCAGGCCTGCTCCTCTGACTAAAGACTTCCCTCCGCCCTTGCCTTTTTCTCCAGGGAACCCTCCTCAGCCCCTTCCTCCTTCTCAAAGACACTCCTGCCTCCACTTCCAGGCCTGTCCCCTCAACCCCTCCCCACCTCCGTCAGAGCATGGTCTCTCCCTCAAATGCTTGCATTTCTTCCCCCATGTTGTTTAGGCCTCCATTGCCTATAGCCAGAGCTTAATCCTGATGACACTTTGTCCTTTAGTCTTTGGTCCGAGGAATCACCTGCATTTATTATGATTTTCTGAGTCTAAGGAGAGAAAATTTATTCACCTCCTCCAGTAGTTTTCGTAAAGCACAGCACCAAGGTGTTTGAATCCTTTAGGAAAGTGCCATCGACCTCAAGAACCATCCCTTCCTATTTTCAGGGGTTTGCTCTACCTGTGTCTGTCCCTGCCAGGTCATGTTCCCCATGGCACTTGGTTGGGCTTTGGCCCCAGGCCTTCGAAGCCTGAACACTGGTCTCCCTTCAGGGTCCCGCGTTGAGGCCATGGCTTCTGCTGCTCACATAGCGTGGGCGTGGGATTCCCTGGCAGGACTCCCTGTTCCCGGCCAGCCAGGGCTCCTCGTCCCCGTGTCACCAGCTGTTGCCCCACCTTCCCTGCCCCTCTGCCCCATCACTCCAGCCCAGTTCATTATTCGGACCTTTTCTGCTTTTCACCCTCCACTGATTCACAGAGGGTTCCAATTAATTTTAAATGGTCACCAATTTTCCTCAAGCCTCAGGCAATAATGGAGATTTAGGTCTAAATTAAAAGTTGCTAATTTAGAAACATTTGCCCACTAATGCTGCTGAAGGGCTATCCCTTGGCAGTGCTGTCCCCTCGCTGTCTCTGGAGTGGTTTTCAATCCAGGTGATTTTGCCCCTCAGGGGACAAAAGTCTGGGCGCAGTTTTGGTTGTTATTACTTGGAAAGGGAAGTGCAACTGGCATTAATGTGTAGAGGCCAAGGATGCTGCTAGATATCCTAAAATACACAGGACAGTCCCCAAGAAAAAAGAATTATCTGGCCCAAAGTAACCAAATGCTGAGGCTAAGAAACACTGGATATAGAACATGTCTAGGCTTCTCCAGAAACCTTTCCTTGCACAGCCCTGCATTCTCTAGAGCAGGCCTTAAAGCTTTCATTTCTCCAGATCTAGAAACTTAGAAGCGCAAAATGATCTCCTTAGATGTTCCAGATCTGTTTTCTTTGGCCCTATAGTCTGTTTTAATGCATTCAATATTCAAAATTGGGAGATTTTGCAAGAAAAGTTTGGATTTACAGCTTGTCCTAAAACTGGAAGATGCGTTAACACTGGCCCCCAATTCCTCAATGGCAACATTTAGTGGGAGCTGAACAGCAGTTCCCATAGTCCTTCACATGGGCCATTACGTGATCAGTTCGCCTGAGTTTTCAACACTCCCCATGGTCTCTGACCTTGAGTGTCAGTGGCCACTTATTATCATGCTTGCTCTGCTGTTTTCTCTTATAGCAGAGAAACACTTCCATCCCACACCTCAACCAGAAGTGGGGAAGCAGAAGATAGACTGAGTGGCACTCAGAGCCTTCACTCATTTTTATTACCCACTTTGCTTGTGGGCATTTGACTGTGCAAGCCCTGCTCCAGATGGACTCCTGCCGGGGCAAGTGACTGGACTATTTGACCCTGGAGTCCTTCCCCCAGACTCATGAGACAAGGGGAGGTAGGTGGAAGGTAACTCTTGTGCTCTTTTCCTAGATCCAAGTTTCCTGCTGGGAGATGGGGCTCCTGAGATTGGGATTCTCCATGGATCCACATCAAATGCTCCACATTGAACAGCAAAAGAAAGAGGTAAGGAGCGGGCCTCAATCACATAGCCCAAGGGAGCCTGGTCCCCAACCCATCTTCTAACACAGGGCTGCTGAGCTATGGCCCACAGGCTAACACAGACTTGCTTCCTGTTTTATAAATAAAGTTTTATTGGTACTTTTACCTATTGTCTGTGGCTGCTTTCTTGCTACACTGGCAGAGCTGAGTAGTTGTGACAGGGACAACAGGGCCCACAAAGTCTAAAATATTTATTGTCTGGTCCTTCACAGAATAAGTTTGCAGACCCCATCCTGACACAGCAGTACCTCCCATTTGTATACACTTTGCAATTTACACAGCACTTTTTAAATCCTCCCAACAATCGCACGATATGGGCAGGGCAAGGATTGTCAAAGGTACAAAGAAAAATTTTGAGCGATGGTTGGGTACTCAGTGCTGAGCTCTGCTCTTTCACATGCATTTCCTCACAACAGACCTGTGAAGTCATTTTAACTTTACAGAAGATGCAACAGAAGCTCAGAGAGGTTAGGTGACATGTCCAAGGTCACCCTCGAGTCCGACCAGCTCCATGCCGGGCATCTCTGTTCTCTAGCTTGCTCTGACATAGTAGTCGTGACTCTCTGTGTGCTGTGCAGGTGGTTCCTACCATGGCACTCCCAGGGAACCACCTGCACAATTGCCGGAGCTGCGGCCTTCACTCTCCCACTGCCCACGCTGGTGAGTCACCTAGGAGTAGAGAACTGTTGCATTAAGGCCAGTTCACTGTAGTTGTCTTTTCTCTCTTCCCAACTTGCCAAAGACTGAACTGCTCCGTGGACTCCTGGGCAAATTCCCCTTGAACCTGACAGCTACCCATTCTGAACTAGTGCTGCCAGGTGGAAACAGATGCTGTGAACACCAAGCCAAGCTCCCTCCTAACCCTGACTGCAGGTGATGCCAGGATGAAAGAGCCAGAGACCTGGGGGTGGTTGAAAAGGAGGGCAAAGGGAGGGGCCTGAGTTGAAAGGAGCACAGCCCAATGGCCACGGAGGGGACGAGGGCCAAGGAATCAGGGCAAACGGAAAGCAACCATGTGTTTCATTACAAGCTGTCCGGCAGCCTGTGAAGGGTAATAGATGCAAAGCTTCAAGGAGTTGTAATCCGGCTGGATAGGACAGGCCACATGGAAGCTACACACCTCTGTGGAGTAATTTATGCCACATTAACTCCGTGCACTTGGGCCTCCATGAGCAATGGTGTGTGTCTTGGCATCTGTGTTTTGAGTGAGCAGGCAGGGCTGGCCGAACCCCTGGGACCAGTAGATGGTTTCATGCATGGGAAATGATGTCAGGTACCAGGAGGAAGTGCTGACCCCAGAACATCTGGAGCTGCCACGGAGGCTGATGTCCTTCTATTTCAGATTCATATTCTGCCTGGTACAGTAACTGGCACCTGGTAGATGCTCGGTAAATGTTAACTTGAACCCACCGTTTCACCTAGATGTGAAATTGTATATAGTTATACGTATGTATACAGACATCTACATACATATATGTGTATGTAGATATTCTACTAAATGTAAAGTCAAATACAAATGTTATCTATTTTTTCCATTATCATTATCAATGTATTCAGTAAAAATTGAGAGCCTACTGCATTAATTGCTTTCCTCTTAAATTGCAAGAATAGGTTGGTGTGAGGGGAAAAGAGTAAACAACCCAGGCTGATAAGAGCAACAGCCTCAAATTGTGTGGTTGTGAGAAAGGAGGCTCGCAAGGTGAGGTGGGGACAATGGATGGGAGTGTTGGATGCCACGCGGGGGAATTTGGACTTGATCTCATGGGCATTCAGTAGGGGTTGTAGCTACTTAAGCACAAATGACAAAAGTAAGGATTTGAGAAGGTTAGTCAGGCATTGGCATGAGGGAGTTTGCAGGAAGGGGATCTAGGTGGGAGACAGATGTCATTGGGCATGACCATGGTCACTACCTAAAAGCCCAGCTGATCCTGAGCACTTGTGGTGGGTTCCCAACAAAGCAGGTTGGGCACTATCTCACGGAATCCTCCCAGCAACCTATGAGATAGGTTTTACCATCCCCTTTTGTTGGATAAGAAAACTGAGGCTTCAAGCTCTGGGGTTGCAGAGGTACTATGAAGTGACAGCAGGTCGGGAGGGCTGGAGATACCTGGCAGGGCTCCGTGGTGAGGTATATAAGAGACAATGCAGAGGTGGGATGCTGGGACTGTCCAGCTCAAGGGCCAGGAGTGTGAGAGAATGGAGCGGGAGGCTGCAACCTCCCAGAGTCCACAATGGCTTCAACGGTTGAGTCAGGCTATCTGAGGAAACACTGTGCCCTGTGCAGTTGTGATCCAGTGACACAGCAAGTCATCTCCTTTCTTACTGACTGGTACCAAGGCCATGAGGTGCCCTTCAGCCCAAGGTTCTCTTTGCCTTTTGAAGGTTGTGTAAACCCACTCCCACCCCCTCTGCTACAACACATTTTTTACCACGGAGTTTTTATACCGTGATGACCAAGGAGTGGTGAGACGCCTTCCTTGCTTCCAGAGACGAATTCCCCACACCCCGCTTCTGTCTGGCAAGATGCCAGCCCTTTGCTCACTGGGCCTGGAGAGCCCAACGTGATATAAACCAAAATAAAATTAAACAGCTTATTATCTGCCAGAGAAAGATGATTAAACTGGTCTACTTTGTGTCCTGATGGGCTGTCTCTAAACTGGGTGTCCAATATCGGGTAAGTCCAACATCTGGATTAGAACAACAGTATGAACTGTCCGTGGGTTAATTAGTTTCTTAGAAAGTTTATTCATTTCTCCTCTTCCCCTTCTGAAGGTAAAGGACATTTCATACTGAGTCAAAATACTCAGCTTCTATTCCATGTGGCCAGAATATAACATCATCAACTTGATAACCCATCACAGCCAGCGAGCAGTTAGGTGGGGTCCCCTCCTTCTGCAGCCTTGTCACTGACACTCCCCGTGGAGCCTCCAACAGGCGTAGATGATCCCCCTTCAGTGAGCCTGGTCTATAGCTGCTTCCCCTGGCTCCTGGGAGAGGTTGGAAGGACATGACAACGAGCTAACTCTTCCCTTTCCTACGCCCATCCACATCTGTCAGTGTCTTCAGGGCTTGACAAGGCACTCAGCACACCCAGGAAGCCACCCTGGATTAGCTGCACATCCCTTCTCATCACAAAGCTGGTGCAAACCCCTTCCCTGGCCACAGTCCAACAACAGGGTTTTGACACCCTTTAAGTCCGGCCTGGAGAGGAGCATGCCTTTTTGCTTTGTGAGATCAGAGGTACTCAGATATGTGTATAGTTTCTTTCTTATTTATTTATTTTTTTTGGCTTGTTTGCTTGACTATTAAGGTTATCCTTTTTAATTGTTTTTGAGCCATTTGGCAGGTGTGTTTTCCTTCCCCAACTGTATCATCAAATCTTTTCAGTCAAGAACCACGTCTAATCACCCTCAGCTTCCAGTACCCCGTAACATACTCAGCACACAGTTGAGTAGGTGGGTGCTCAAAAGCGCTCGCCACCCCATGACACTCGGCAGTATTCTGTGCAGGTCCAGGGCATGGCTCCAGGGCAAATGCCAGCTCTGTCCCTGCTCAGCTATGTGAATCGGTCAACTCATTTCACCCCTTTGTTGCCTCCCTTTGCGTGTTTGTAAAGTGGAGATGACGATGCCGACCTCATTGGGTCCTTGTGAGGATTACACGGGTTACAACTCATAAAGTACCTGGAAGAGGACCCGATGCATAGTAACACTGAATACATGCTGACGGAGATCTGGAAAGCCTGCAAGCACACAGCACTTGGCTCCCCGACCCTGGGCCTCTGCCTTTCTTCTAAACGTCCCACATCTGGCTTGGCCAGTGAAGGGAAGAGGCTGGAGGGGACACAGAGTGATCAGAGCAGGGCCCCCACCATGGCTCACATATTTCTCCCCCTTCCCGGCATAGAGAAGGGACTTCATTCACAGACCCAGGAATAAGGCCAGGAGAGTTCTGACTTGTTCCCAGACTCCCAGCTAAGCCTGGAAACCTCCCACCTGATCACTGGTGTTTACTGTTTTCTATTTTTCCCTTCTCTCTGTGATCTTGAAACCGATCAGTTCTTCTCCCCAAAGGCCACCCCTGCCAGGGCCTATGAAAACCTCATTAACTGAAAAGGAAAGAACCATGTCTCAGCAATGGTGCCCTTGGAACCTGATGGAAATTCCCGACAGATATTTCCTGCAAAAACATTTCTCTTTATATAACAATTTAATCAGGATGAGGTGTGATAAGCAGGAAGGCAGCCATTAAGCAAGGCTGTTAATGAGGCAGGATCATCTCCTGCTGATGCATGTGGCATAGGCATGGCCGTTGGTTAGAAACGAAAGCAGAACCGAAATCCATTTGCTGCCTGGTGGCGTGGAGCGCTGTTGTCACAGCTTAACACAGCTATCTCCCATGAGCTGTGAGGCCGACATGTGTCAAGCAGCCTCCAGCTGTAATTCCCAGTAGGATCACTTTCATATGCTTTCTCCATGGCCCTGGACAGTTGACCTCAGAGACACCTGATTTTCCTGGAGCCACAGGTTGGAGGCGGCAAGAAGAAGTAGTGGAGAAGTGATAGGGAGAAGGGGCAGGTAAGGAAGAGGGACACAAACCTCTTCAGAGGATGAAAGAAAAGACTGTGCTTTTGAAAAGAAGGTGAGCTCTTCCTGCCCCCTGTGCTTGAGATAACTTTCCATTTAATGATGCCACAGTGGTCTCTCTTGCATCAAGGCCTCCCTAGTACTTCTTCTCCATGTGTTTTTTATGTCACTGTTATCATAAAGGCAAGGTGAAGTCAGCAGAAGGTGAGGGACACGGCTCCGTCAGGCCTCAGGAGCAGGAACTGCCAATTCAGGGACTTATCGGTGGGCTGTTACCTAGCAGGGGGACAAGCTGGTGAAGATTGAGGGCAGGGCCTTGGTCTGTTCTGATAGATGCTCACGCCTGGCATAAACATAGGCATTCTGGGACTCAGGCTCCACTGTGTCTTGAGCAAATTCCCTGCCTTAAAAAATACAGCAGGTGGCTCATGTGTCTTTGTCTCACTAGTCACTGGAATAAGGCCGAGGACATAGTTGGTGTCCTACAAAGGTTCATTCTGTGGTTAAATGAGTGAGCAAACGAACCAACCAATAACCAGTGTTGGTTATTTTCTCTCCATAAGATTCCTCTCTCTTCTAAGCATCACCCCCGGGTTCTCTCAAATACTCAGAGCCTCTAATACATTTAAAATCCAATTTGACCAAATCTGCCCATCTCTCCTCCTGAACACAATCAGATTTATATGTAACTTTTTAGAGCAGTCCTGTTTCATAAAGTAATAGGTTCTCGTACTTAAGTTCTTGATGGAAACTCAACATTTAGAAGCATAGGCAGCTCGTCACCCATCTGCATCTCCAGGTTGTTGCAGGAGAGAGAGAGGGAGTACCTTTTCTCAGGATTCCCTCCCAAGTGCTGGGGTGCTAACTGGAGGGCAGACCTTTCCAACAATTACCCCAAGCCAGATTTCATCACTGAGTTTCCTGAGCTTTGGTACAGGGCCAAGAAGCCTCCAGGAGCAAAAGCAAAAAACAGAAATGGAAGGCTGTCAGTACCGTTCTCCCTGCTGAAGAATCAAATGTCCATCTTAAGAGTCTATTAGGATAGGACCCACACACTAAGCGAGATGCAGCTGTACCATTTGCAAACAACAATTCATTAGTCTGAATGGGTCTGAATGTCCTCCACATCCAAGGATTCACCAGACAATATATTACAACACAAAGCTGAAAGAAAAAAAAATACAACTTATAAGACCAAATAACATTCTATTCATGATATTAAAGTTGTCTCCGGGTTTCCAAAATGCAGAACGAGGGCCAATGGCAGCAGGTGCAAATCCAGATAGAGCTGTCAGGGAGATTTTGCATTGTGTGCTGGGAGTGGGCTTGCCTGTGTGCTGTGGGCGCTGCTCCCCAGGAGTCGTGGTGCTGAGCCCTGAGTGATGGCCCAGTCACAGTCTTGGCCCTTGAGGAGGTGTTGAGCATCAGAGAAAAGCCAGATCTAAAGAGCCACAGAACACAAGAGAGTGGCCCCTGACATGCAAGGCCCAGGTAGTGAACTGGGGGCAGCTTGGAGCGCTTGTAGCTGGAAGATTGGGGGCTCTGAGGAAGGGAGGGCCTTTGGCCCCGGTCTTTACTGTGTGGCGTCTGGATGCATCTATTCACCTGCAGGCTGCTCCACAGAGCACGGGAGCCAGAGAAACAGGGGCTGGGGCTGCAGCTCTGTGTCTAGGGGCTGCTCTGGGCTCAGTTACACCCCCCCCACACACACAGCCCTGCCCTCCCCAAGACCATCTCTGGCTTCCATCCTAGAAGCCTGCCCCTCACCCATGTCGACCTTCCAACTGCTTCTAGACTCAACCTCTGGTTCCCTTGGAAGAAACCATAAAGCAGGAGGCCTCTTGGGTACTCACAACTCAAATGATGTTTCATCCACTTATACCATATGTTTATATTATGTAATAGGTTTGACAAAGCACATACACCGATCGAATTATTTTATTTCCCATCATACTTTATATCACTTCTTAAATGAGGTAACATAGGCCAAAATATGTTCGGTTTTATTTTTCTTTGGGTTTTTAGAGCATTGTGTGCTGTAGAAATTAACATTTCTAAACTGCTGAAATGTTATTTATCAAAGGTAGGTGAGGTCTGGACATGCTGGATAAACATTCTTCTACTGTACCTGTTTTTTGGCTGAGACCCTTGCAAATACTCTAGAAGATGTTACCTCCTAGTTATACATGGTCAGAGCCTTTTAATCAGGCCCAGCTACTGGAGAATGTTGTCCAGGTGTGTTTAAAGATGGTTGGGGGCTTCCCTGGTGGCGCAGTGGTTGAGAGCCCGCCTGCCGATGCAGGGGACACGGGTTCGTGCCCCGGTCCGGGAAGATCCCACATGCCGCGGAACGGCTGGGCCCGTGAGCCATGGCCTCTGAGCCTGCGCGTCCGGAGCCTGTGCTCTGCAACGGGAGAGGCCATAACAGTGAGAGGCCCGCGTACTGCAAAAAATAAAATAAAATAAAATAAAATAAAATAAAATAAATAAATAAAGATGGTTGGGTTTAGATATATAGCATTAACAGGACATTGCTGGAAAAGGGATGGGGGGTTGTGTTAGTCTGGGTCTCCTGAGATTAAAGGTGGAAAGATTTTGTTAGGGAAAATGCTTATATGAAAGAAAGCCATGGTGATAGTGGAGTGAGCTGGGGAGAGCTGTCAGGTGGTGATGTAATCTGACCTCAAGAGAATGAGAGAGAGAGAGAGTCCACCTGGTCAGGTGGACTGCCAAGCAGTCTAAGGATGGTTTGGAAAAGCCACTGGGGAGTCCTTGAGCCGAAGCCTCTGATAAAGGAGTCACCTGTCTCCCGGCAATGGGTCTGCCTCAGTATCTCTGCTGGGCTTGGCCCCTGGGCAGGAGCGGCCTGTGAGCAATGTGCCTGGATGCAAAGTTGGCTGTAGATTTCAGAGTGCAGCTGCTGGGACCCCAGCGGCTACTTCTCTGTGGTGGGAGGTCTGGGAGGGTCCTCGAGGCAGGAAGTAGGTCTGGAGGAGATGGGGCTGGAAGTCAGAGAGCAGGACCCTTGGCAGCCCCCTTTCCAGGTGTAGGAAGTCCTCCACCCCAGGGACCCTCAGGAGACCCAGACGTTCCTCTGTGCCCTCCTGATGCCAAATGCCCTTCCACAAGAAGGCCTTCAGAACCCACACTGGTGTTTAATCCACCTTAGGATGGCTTGCTCTATTGAACGGAAGTGCCCTTGGGAGGGGTAGCCGAGTAAACCCTCCAATCAGCTTATCCTCAAGGTTAAATAACCATCTAGCTCTCTTCCTGATTCCAAGGAAGAGCAGAACAAACCACCCTGGGCCTGAGACCCCGAGGGGAGAGGTAGGGCTCAGTGTTCCCCACTCGGCCATTTCACCCCGGGTAGATCTCACCCCGACACACCTCACACGACCACCCTGGCAGGCCTCCTGGAGGGAGAAGGAGAGGTGATGTAATGGCTGGCTGTTTCTTTCTTTTCCGAGAGCCCACAGTCTCTTGTCCCCCACTGATGCCCAGGTCTGAAAGTGAAGGGTGATTTAGGTGGCAAGTTTAGCCTTCCAGGAGGCTGAGAGCCCAGAGGAAGGGAAAGAAAGCAGCATGGACTGAGCATCTATTCAGCACCACGTTCTCCATATGTGTTTATTCATTTGACATTCAGAGCTGGCCTGTGCGGTGTTATTATTATCTCTGCTTTCTATGGAGGCAACTGAAGCTCAAAGAGGCTTGCTCAAGACAGCACGTGGTGAAGCCAGGGTGCCTACACAGTCCAGTGTGAGCCCACAGCCTGATGCCATCCCAAACCCGGGCCACAGTAGAGAAACAGGCTTTTAGATGTTGAGAAATCCAGGCCTTCTCCTGCTGGATGGGGCAGCCCGGGTGAAGCCAGACGGTTCACGCGGAGAAGAGGGACTTCTTGTCTCAGACAGCCTACAGGAAAGGGGGTGTAGGCATGCAGAGTTGATGCAGGGGCTCCGGGTCTCTTTCTTTGTTGGGTTTGGCGGGGTGGGGTGCAGGGTCAGTCACTTTCAGAGTGTGTTACCTCCAAGTTAAGCTGATGCTTGCTGACTTGGAAGAGGGCGAGTCCTAAACCAGTTGTCCCAGATGAAGAATTGGCTCTTTGACTGTATCACTAATAGTCTGTCCCTGCTGTGTGAAAAGGGCCTAGGGAAGGGACAGGCTTGGGCTATGGAGTAAGTTCCTAACACCTTGGCCTATTTCTGCATGACACTTTGACAGGATCCCAGGCACCACTCTCTGTACACTTACTTCCTCCTTGCCACCTCCAAACATTTGCTCTGGCTTGAAACATGCTGGGACTCCATCATATGGCTCCAGAGCCTGTTCAGTTCAAAGCCAGATTCTCCGTGAAGACTTTCCCTGGTTCCCATTTCTCTCTCCTTCCTTTGCCTCAGTCTGGAAACAATGGGAACATGGACCTTACCTACCTATCCACTGTGCTCCTGGCTGCACCCCTAATGCCTGTCACGCCACCAGCATCACTGTTGTCACAGCTGTCATCATCTTAGCTCACATCAGTCTCTGAGGGTGGCTATGTGCCAGGAAACGTTCTAAGCACTTGACATGTATTAACTCATTTAATCCTCACATTAATCCCATGGGGTCGATGCTATTATTATCTTCAATTTCCAAATGAGAAGACTGAGACATGGAGACAATAAGTAACTTACCTGTTGTCACTCAGCTAGAAGTGGCGGGAGAAAGAGCTAGGAATAAATTGCAGGCAGTCTGGCCCAAGCTCACACCTTTTTTTTTTTTTTTTTTAATTTATTTGCTTTTTATTTGTGGCTGTGTTGGGTCTTCGTTTCTGTGCGTGGGCTTTCTCTAGCTGCAGCGAGTGGGGGCTACTCTTCGTTGTGGTGCATGGGCTTCTTAATGTTGTGGCTTCTCTTGTTGCAGAGCACGAGCTCTAGGCATGCGGCCTTCAGTAGTTGTGGCTCGCTCCAAGCCCACGCTTTTGTTCACCATACATCTGTGCCCACCAAAGTGCAAGCAATACTTGTTGAACAAAAGAAGGGAGGGAGAGAGGGTCTGAAATTTTCTTAAACTTCTTTGGAGCTCCTCTGTATCTCCTTTTTTGGTGCCTCTCACATTCTGTTCTGTGACCTCCACTGGGGTTCTTGTCTTATTCCTTCTTCTAGTCTCCTAGAGGGAAAGACTCATGTTTGGATCATCTCTGTATCCCATAGTACCTGGCATATAACAGCTGCTCAACAAGTATCTTTTGAGTGAATGGACCAGCCTAGACTCTGAGGGGTCAGAATGGTGGGTCTCGTGAGGATGGGAGGATAGGGTGGAGGCGGGCATTTGCCCTGTGCTTGCAGAGCTCACTTCCTGCCCAGCCTCTTCCGTGAACTGCAGGGGGACCACCCAGAGAATACAGACCCACTTTCCACAATTGCTCAGAACGCCTTTTGTCACTTTTTATACACCTAAATGCTCAAGTGGATCACGTGATTCCATCAGAGTGGAATTCAATGTGGGAGACACTTCCAGAGGGGCATTTGGCCTTGATTCCCTGCTTTGAGTGTCTACCCTATCAAGTCAAGGCTGCTTCCCAGGTCCTTGGAACTGACTCATGGCACAGGTACCTTCTGACCTGGTGCACTCTGTCCATGGAAAAGGATCAGAGAGACAAATTTTGTCTCTGGGGACCTCTGACCATCTGTTCTAAATCACCCACCCCGCACATACTCTTCCTCCCTAGGCCCGACCCACGGCCTCCTACCACCCCTCCCACCTTGCCCAGACTTTGGCAATGCCAGGGGTCCCACTCCATCCCCCCCACCCTATCCCCCAACACCAGCTCTCAACCTCTCCCTGAAGGAGCCAATTGTCTAGATTTAGCAGTTGATCAGCTCACCTTGCTAAAGGGAAGAGGATTCAAGGGTGCTCCCAGGTATAATCGAAAGGCCAGAAGATTTGGCTTCAGATCCAGGCTACATGGCTCTGCCTGAGGAGCTCTCTTAATTTCTTGTGGCCTTAGGTTCCTAAGGCACAGGTCCTGAGGCAAGAAGGTTTATGGTACATTGGACTAAAAGGAGAAATATCGTGACTATAGCAGAGAAAGCCAGGCAGAAGATTGGTGCCAACAGGAGGAAAAAAAGACCAGCTTCCAGTAAGATCACATCCCAGCGAGGGCTTTGTAAGTCATATCATGTCATGTACATTTGAGACCAAAATGCACGCTCTCTCAGCATTTGGAGGGACCACGAGGAAGAGTCCTACGAACCCCGGTCCCCTGTGCCCCCTCCCTGGGCGAGTGTTCCCTCCCCTGCCCTTCACTCTGACTCACCCGCCTCTCTTCCTCCCACTGCCTCAGCCCCAGGACCTCAGCAGATTCTCACATTTCTGTGACTGGCTCAGACCTCATCTCTGCGTTGTCGGCCTCAACCTCCACCTATGTCATGCCTCCTTCTAGATGCCTCAAAGGCACCTTAGAGTAAATGTGTTACTAGCTGAACACCCTGGTTCCCCAACAAACCTGCACCCCTGTCCCTAGAGTTCTCTTCTTGAGTAGTGTTGTCACTGTCCTTCCAATTGCTCTATTCAGAGACCTGGGCATCATCCTTGATCCTCTCTGTTCTTGATTCCCCACGTTCAAACCATCACGAAGTCCTGTACATTCTACTTCCTAAATATTTCTCTTCAAGTCCACTTTTACCATTTTCACTATGTCATCTGGGCTGCTGTAACAGCCCTGTCACTAGTTTTTCAACCCAAAGTCCAATATACCCTCTCCAGAATCCAGAGAGATCTTTCTAAAAGCCCCTTGGGTCGTTGTCACACTTTGGGATCCAGACATCCTCAGTGGCTTCCCAGTGCTCTTAGGACCAAATCTAACAGTTCTAGCATGACCTACAAGGCTTTCCTGGCCCGATCCCTCCCTACTGCTCTGGCGTTCTCTCTCTCAGCATTCTCTGCCTTGCTCTCTGTGCTCCACCCACGCCGTCCCTATGGCTTCTCCACTGTGCTGCTCTAGCACATGCTGCTTGCCTGCTAGACTGTCAGCTGCATAAAGACAGAGGCTGTAAAGCAGCTGTTCTCTGGCGCCTAACAAAATGCTGGCCCCTGATACATGCTCAGTAGAAGTTCATTGAGTAAATGGAAACTGAGATTGCTGAGAGATGAGGCTGAAGCTTTATGTAGGATCAGACTTCTCTCAACTTTCACTTCCAGCAGTATTGGCTCCTGAATAACTCTCCCGGTGAAAACAACAGCAAAACCTGGATAAATTATAGAAGAGCACTTTACTATGCGAATTGCTGAACTAGTTTTAAAAAAGTGAGGATTCTGCGGGTCACTTTGGCCAAAACCAAAGTGAAAATCACCATCCTGGGAGGGAAGCAAGAGCCTAAGCCAGAATATCTGCCACCCCCTGGGGACTCTAAGCTTCTGTCTTGGTGGCTGCTGAGGACACAGCAATCAGGAGCTACAGCCTAGGGCTCACCCACGGTGAGCAATCTACCTAGAAAGACTGCACAAAAGTGAGACCACGAAGGGCTACAGCCTAAGTGAAAGAATGAATGAAAAATAAGACCATCCTATGGTCTTCCTCTTCCAAACCCCAAACTCCAGGTTAAACATGAAAAAAAGTCATCAGACAAATCCCAGTGGAGGAACATTCTATGAAATACCTGACCAGTACTCTTCAAAAAGGTTCAGATCATCAAAAACAAGGAAAATCTGAGAAACCATCACAGACAAAGGAGGCTAAAGAGACATTGATGACTAAATGTAATATGGTATCCTGGATGAGATCCCGGAACAGAAAAAGGTCAATAGGTGAAAACTAAGATAATATAAATAAAACATGAACTTTAGTTAATAATAATCTATCAATATTGGTTCATTAATTTTGACAAATGTCCCTACCATATAAATATGTTAACGAAAAGGGAAAATGGGTACAGGGTATATGAGAACTCTCTGTATTGTTTTTGAAACTATTCTGTAAATATAAAACCATTTTAAAATAAAAATTATTTTAAAATAAAATAAACCCACTATACGGAAGAGAAAAGTAAGGAGACTTGTAAGTCTTAATGTTGATAAGAGGGAAAAAATTCTCCCCTGAGATTCATAACTATTCATTTGAGTCTGTGGTCCAAATCTTTAGGCAGAAATTTTAACTTCAAATGTCATTGGCTTGGTATAGCTCCCAAGTGCCTGGCAGATACCAACACAAGTTTTCTCTGGAAGAATGTAATTTCACTTGAGGCTTCAGAACTTCCCCAGATGAAGTTTCAAGGAACATGAAGTTACCATCAAAAATTATAAAACACACAAGGAAACAGAGCACTATGAGTGAAATCCAGCATAAACCATAGACCGCAGAGTCAGAACTTGAAATATTTCAGATGTTAGCATTATCTGACATGGAATATAAAACAAGTGTGTTTGAATGGATACATGTTTATGCGTGGCCGAGTCCCTTTGCCGTGCACCTGAAACTATCACAACATTGTTAATCGGCTATGCTCCAGTATAAAAGAAAAAGCTTTAAAAATAAAATAAAATAGGTGTGTTTACCGTGATTTCCAGGGAGACCCTACAGTAGAGAATTGGCATCTGATGGATCACCTTAAAGTCACCGACTTCCTCTCCTGGAGCTTGTCTTGGGAGCTCACTCTTCCACACTAATGCGCTAAGGATTGCTTGGCCTTTGCAGGATGCCGGGCAGATATCAGAGCTATCAACCTTACAGTGGGCAGACTTAAGGGCTTAGAAAGCTTCTTGAGAAAGGTGCCTGGTGCACCCCCAGCTCCCTCTGACCCTGGCTGGTGAAGGAGTGACAGGTGTGACAGCTGACCACCGGATCTTTTTCCATGCCTGCACAAGCTGGCTGATCCTTTGGCACCCAGAAGTATTTAATACATCCCTTGGCAGTTGAGCCAAAGCAGGGAAACAGCATTTCCTGAACCTCTTCACTCTCAGTGGTTTCTTGGCTTTTATTATTTTTTTAAAAATCCTGTACCAGGAAAGACAATGAGGAAGAAGTCACCATCCGAAGAGGATGAGTGCGTAGATTAAATAGAGAGCCTCTCTGCAGGCCCAAGGTCAATGGTGACTCATCTGAACTCGCGGAAGAGAAAATTTGTCAGGAAGTACTTCCCCCAAACAAAAAGAAAATGGAAACCAAAATCTCAAAGCCAAGAGCCTCGCAGTTTATACGGACCGGACCGGACCGGAGAGGAGAGAATTGTTCTCACCAGGGGCAGGCCCAGCAGGTGTCATCCTGGGCAGTACTAACCAGCATCCCCTCCCCCCCATCAGCACTCATGCCTGTTACAAGCCACTGCAGAATTCATTAAAGTATTTTAAAACCAGTGGAGGAAATTTGGCCGTATGTTTAGATTAGCCATGCACACGCACCAAGAAATAAATTAATTGAATAAAAGCAGGGGGGAGTAGAGAACAAAACAACAAAATTAACTGAGCTTTGAGTGAGCGTCTAATAAACTTGACGTTTTTAACAGGCACGTTGAAGTTTCCCCCATGTGCTGGTGACAATGATAATAACTGAATACATAAGAGATAAAAATCTATTAAAAATAGTGACAACAGCTAAAGCTGTTGAGAGTCTTAAAATTCAGATTTCTGTTTTAAATTCAGGGTCTGTGGCCCCCTGCTCGCTTTGCCTACTGTAGCCTACCCTCTGGTGAGGCTATGATGGGAGCTCTGGGCACATGCTGGGAAGAGTCCACCAAATCCCTCTGCTGGGGATCTGGGCCACAGGGCTCACAGATGTCAGGATCCTGTAGAGGCAGGCCCTTTTGGTTTTAGGGTGCCCTTTCTGTAGGAAAACCAGTGACCCTGTTTGTGAGGTACAGAAGTGGTCACATAGCGCTTCCTCGTTGTAACCTCGGGGACGTACTGCCTTCTCGTGCCCGTTCCCCACCCAAGCCCAGAGCCTAGGAATAAAAAGTCCTTTTTTAAAAGTTAGAGGTGAAATTCACATAACATAAGATTAACCATTTTACAGTGTACATTTCAGTGACATTCAGCACATTCACGATGTTGTGTAACCACCTGCTACAGTAAGTTCCAGAATGTGTTTTATCACCTCAGAAGAAAATCTTGTACCCATTAAACAGTGCCTCCTCATTCTCTCCTCCCCTATCCCCTGGCAACGACCAATGTGTATCCTATCTCTTTGGATTCACCTACTCTGAATATTTCATATAAGTGGAATCATACAATATATAATCTTTCATATCTGACTTCTTTCACTTAGCATAATGTTTTCAAGGTTCACCCACACGATAACATGGACCAGAACTTCATTCCTTTTTACGCCTAAATAATGTTTCATTGTATGGATAGACCACATCTTATTTATCCATTCATCTTTTTATGGGTAGAAGTTCCTTTTGGGAGGTGCCCTGGGCTCACACTGAATAAGTGTGATTAGGAGATTATAAACATAATTTAGTGCCCAATATAAAATAACAACAATCCAATCATAAATCTTGATTCAGAGTACGTTAGAACTCTAGCTCTTGAAGTTTAGGAAAGGATTCTTGGATTGTTGGATGGTTGGAGAGATGAATGGATGGACGGATGGATGGATGGATGGAAGGATGGATAGAAGAACGGATGAATGGGTAGGTGGATGGGTGGATGGATTGATGGATGGAGGATGGATGGATGGATGATGGATGGATAAGTACGTGAATAGGTGGATGCATTTATTAAACGTATCCAAACTTAAAGTTCAGAAACCCAGACTCCAGCTCCATCTTTGCCACCGGATAGTTCTATGACATACAAATCACTTCGTCTCCACGGGCCTTCATTTTCTCTCAAGATGAACTAGACCATTAGACCAGATAGTTTCTTGTGATTCCAGGAGATCCCCCTCCTCAATACTCTCTCAGGATAGAGGGGAAACCTGGCTGACTGTGCTGAATTAGAGGTAATATTACACAGAGCCCGAAAAATAGACAAGCTGATTTACAGATAGATTCACCTGACCTGGGTATTCTATTATTACTTTTCAATCTGAGTTGAGCTCATCAGAGACTTTCTTTTTGATCTCACTAAGTCCCTCATCCTCTCATAACTACTTCCTACTACACCCCAGATCTTCCTTACTCATTGCCATACAATGTCCTCTAGTCATCCTTCCCTGGTTGTCTCTACTATAAGTTGTATTATTTCCAAATTTATGATTTTCTTCCTTTGGTGGAGCAATTGAACTCACAAGACTAGACTTCTGAGCTGAGAGGCCCGACATTCTAACGGACTGCATTTCCCAGCGGGCCAGCACAGGTCCCAGAGCTGACTGTTAGCGGAGGCCGTCTTCCCCACCCAATTATGACCAACATCGTGTGCTTGTGGGTTATTTAATCAACAAATTTGTGTTCAGCAAGTTGCCCTGGGAAACAAAAAGTGATTTGTTGGTAACGGTATATTGAAAATAAAGTGTGAGCCAAGCTGAGAAATACAAGAGGTAGCAGGAGGAGGAGGGCTATCAAGAGAAATAGAAAAGATTTTTTTCATGAAAAGTGAGGAGCAAGCTTCTTGCCTTACCCTAGGAGAAAAGTCTGGGTGGTGCTGAAGCAAGAGGACAAGGCCACTAGTACTGGGCTTAGCCCCACTGAGTCTGATGTTCATCTCCTGGTGTGGGGAAAAGAAACTCTGGGGGTCTACCCACTGCTTTCTCCTTAATAATGAAGATTAAAAACAGCAATTAGCTTAGGCCTGGTAATCTGATCCATTAGTATGCATCTTCCACAGATCAGAGAGGGTGGTTTTGCAGTGCCCTGAGCTGGCCTCATGCATCACCCTGACAGCAGCAAGCTGGGGGTGGTCATTGCTTTTGCTTCAGAGAATTTTCTTGGCAATGCTCCTCCCTGTGGCCTGCAGATGGGCTCCTTGAAGGATGGTCACTGGGGTGACTCCCTGGTAGACTGTCCAGGATAGAGTGACTCTGCTGGGCCACCATACCACCCAGTCGCTGTGGTCAGTTTGGTAAAGAGGCAGTCCCTTTGCTTAAGGATCAGAGCTGCCTGGATTGGCCAGGTCTGAGTCTACCAGCTCAAGTTTATGTACTGTTCCGAGCCTAGGATTTCTCATCCTTTAATTTGAATAATCTCATTTGCCTTCTGTGGTTGAAAAACTATGCGGAATCAGCCAACATAATGTTGGACACATGTAAATGTTTAATAAATGTGTTTCTTCCACACAGTTAATTGCAAATCCAGAAATCTCTTCCCAGGGAAGTGGCTCCTCTGAGACAGCCAGGGGTCACCTGGGTCACCACCCTGTCTTGGGTACCCAAGGTGTGGAGGGGAGACAGAGCAGCAGACTGTCTGGAGAGGCAGCAGAGGGAGAACTGGGGCCCCGGGGTGAGCAGCAGGTTTGCAGTGAGAGAGAAGTGTCTTCCCGTCCCTGTACAGTGTAACATGCTTACCGGTCCCTTCCTAGAGAATCACTATGTGATCTTCCAATCACTCTGAGTGACTTCAAGTCAGTGTGTTCCTCCTTCTCCCAGAGGAAGGAAGGTTCCTTGCTCTCATCATGGTTGTAGCAGAATTTGTATTCTGTTGAATGATCTTCAGCCTTATGGAAAAGCAGTTATGGAGTAAGGGGTCTTTCCAAGAGCCTTAGAAATCAAACCAAGAAGACAGCTTCCTAGGTACCGGTGGTCACAGCCAGCCAGGAGCGTGAACTGTAAGGTAGTGTTAGCAAGCAGATACGAAGAGCAGGCATACAGTTGCAGTGCCTGGATATTTTTGCCTGGTTCAGCAAGGGTCTCAGCCCCTCACCCCTCCTAACCTGACAACCTATCTCAACTGGAGAACTGACCCAGGCTTCCCACAAAGACTGGAGGATGTGCAGATCTCTGAAAATGCCTCAGATGCCATCAGAGATTAGGGTCCTCACCCCAGTGGCAGCTTGCTTGGTGAATCTGAGAGAGAGAATCTGATTGGGCATAAGAAGACCTGGGTGGACAAGCTGTGTGACTTTGGGCTCATCGCTTTACCTCTCTGGGCTGCTTCCTCCTTTCTAAAATGAGAGAATTAGTTTGGCTCATCCTTGAGGCATCTTGTGAATTCAGAGAACCTATGATTACTTTGAGGGTGTTTGTCCTTGAAGTATCAACTTCTGGTACAATCTTCTCAAGCTGGTACAGATCAGTTACTGTCACCCACAAATTGCCACCAGTTATTGTAGTGAAAGAGATGGGTCCAAGAGTTAGGAATTTCATTTATTTATTCAGCAATTATTTATTGAGCATTTACTAGATGCCAGACACTCTCCTAGACATAACAAAAAAAATGAAATCTTTGCCCACACAGAGCTCACAGTCTAATTGGGGAGAGTGAAAATAAACAAATAGACAAGTAAATTTTTTTTTTCGTACAAAGACACATTTTATTTTACTTTATTTTATTTTTTGACAGGCTCTCAGTAATTGTTTGTTGAGTGAATACATAATTTAGAGAACCACATGATGAAGTCCTCTAGAATCAAGAGAAACATCAACCTCAGTGATGAAGATGAAGAAAATCCTGAGTGTCTGGAGTGGGGTACAGTTTGGGGAACAGTGAGCATCAAGGAGCTGTCTTTAATGGCTCAAAACAAGTGGCCGTTTAGAAAAATAAACTTGGATCTTTGTGAAATGACTCATCTTCCCTTAGGCTAAAGAAGCAGGCCTGCTTTAGGGGGATTGGCAAGGGCATTCAGCTTTACTTGTTTACCCTCTGTGGAGGGTGGTGGTAGGAGGGCTTTTTTGTGTGAGTGGTCAGTGAAGACCTCACTGACAAGGAGACATTTGAGAAGACTTGAAAGAAAGAGGGAGCAGATTTATAGGAAGAAATTAGGTAAGGAAGAAAGGTAAAAAGAGAAGTCCAAATTGTCTTGGTCAGCTGTACGTCAGGCAAGCAGCTTTCCTGTCTTCTTTAGGAGGTAAAGCAAGTTTTAGCTCTAGCTCAAAATTCACTCTATTAACTGAAAAGGGTCCTTATCTGATCCTTATTATTTCTTCTGCTCCCCCCACTCCTACCCCAAGCCTGGCTCTGGAGTCAACCTAACCTGAATCAGAAGGTAAACCCTGTCACCTCCTATCAGACAGTCTGACCTTGAACAAATGACTTAGCTATTCCAAGCCGTGTTCTCCCATCAGGCTAATAAGGAAATGAATGCCTATTTCCTAGGGCTGTTGAGATGACTAGATGAGCTAATGCATTTTAGGTTTCTGGAGTCTGTGCCTCCCTTTCTTTCTTCTTAGGCAGGGAGCTCTCCTGGGTCTCCAAAGTCCTCAGAGAAGGTGAATTCCTACATTAGAGGTCTCTCAACCCGGGGTCTCACTTTCTCCCTATACCCACAGATTTTCTAATGGACTAAGCTACTGTGCTCTACCTTCAGCCTGAAATTCTATCCTCCCCTCTCCGGCAGCAACCCCACAGCGCTGGACGACTTCCCTTGCAAGGAGAAACTGGGCTGAGCTCCTGCAAAGAGCTGAGCTGGGCAGAGCCACCTGAAAGCTCGGGGCAGGAGGGCACTTAGACTTCAACTCAGCTGTGACCACCCCGCAGCTCACTAGAGCTCCGTGGCTAGGGACGGGCTCTGGAGATGATTACAAATTTGATAGTACAAGGAGCAGTTTAAAGTTTTATTTTACAAAACAGAATAAATTAAAAATGCATTAGGAATGAGGCCCTTACTTAACTACAGGGTGTGCTAATGCGCTTGGAGCCTGTGTTCTCTCCTCCTTTAAGCTCTTAATGACTGAGTTTTAATGTATTTTATTTCTTGAAAAACAATCCCACAAGCACTCAGTACGGTCAGAAAAACATTTCTAAAATCATTAGATCGCTACCCGGTAAATATTCATCACAACCACAGCTCCCACCTGCTTGCAAGCAGACATTGATTTTTTTTCCCTTGCCTTGTTTTGTTCTCTCTTGCTTTTCATTTCTCTTCTATTCCCCTTTCTCTCCACCTCCTCCCCCCACATCCCCCGCCCCAGATCCTCATTGAAAGCTAAAGCAAGGCTAGGTAGGGCTCTCTCTGAAGACATGTATTTTTCAAAGGGAGCAAAAGAGTCTCTGTCAATATTTAATCTGATAGGAACCACCTCCCAGCCTGTGATTTCTAGTGGGTAAGTGGCCCTGGTGCCCTGAGGCTCCAATCCCATCCCTCAGCTGATGTCAGCACTGCATGATCACACAGTAGGAAAATTATTAGTTTGGCCATTCAGACATCTGGAATCCAGTTCTAGCCCTGCTAATGTCATTGTGTGACCTTGGGCAAGTCACCTCAGTGCTTTTAACCCTTAGAATCGGCAACTCTAAAATAACAAACTGGGCAAACTGTTCCTCAGTTTATGCTTTCTGATCTTTTTAGCTGAAGAGCTAGATTTCAATCTCACTTGGCCACTTACTAGCTTTGTAACCATGGGCAAGTTGCTTAACGTTTTTAAAAAAGAGCTTCATTTTTCTCATTTAAAAAAATTATGTATATGTGTATAAATATATATTTGAAAAGAGGATACTGAAACTTAAGATATATAAGACACCCAGGAGAGTGCCCAGCGTGTGTCAGGGCTCAACAAAATCAGTTTTCTCTTACCTGTTCCTGTAGCCATACTTGTCCTCTTGCCAAGCACACAGGAGATGGGTTTGGTATGCTGGGGAGAGTTGGAGAACACAGATGTCCTGGAGCAACAGAAGGGTGGTCACAGAATGGGAGGAGGGGGATGAAGACAAACTGTCCACTTGGTGTTTTCGCCTAGTCTGGGTCCTTGTGCCCAGAGTCTGGAGGTGATGGGAATGGTTGAGCCTCTTCTGATGAATATACTAACAGAAGAAAGAGTCTTCTCAGGCTTCCCTGGTGGCGCAGTGGCTGAGAGTCCACCTGCCGATGCAGGGGGATGCGGGTTCGTGCCCCGGTCTGGGAAGATCCCACATGCCGCGGAGCGACTGGGCCCGTGAGCCATGGCCGCTGAGCCTGCGCGTCCGGAGCCTGTGCTCCGCAACAGGAGAGGCCACAACAGTGAGAGGCCCGCATACCACAAAAAAAAACCAAAAACAAAACAACAAAAAAAGTCTTCTCATAGATGAGAGTCACGAAACCCCCGCCTTATTCCATGCACACTCCAGCTGCACCCATATGTTTTAAAGCCGTTTTTTTACTTGTACACCTATATTTTACCAAGGGATTTAGCATGTATTGCCTCATTTGATCTCCAAAATCTTCTGTAGTGGGTAAGAGTTTTTATGTCCTCAATTTACAGGTAAGTAAACTGAAGTCTTTGAGGTTTACCCCAAGGTCACAATGGTAGTCAGTAGCAGAGCCAGATCACACCTCCAGATCCACCAATTCCACATCCATAGGCATTAACCAAATTTTTATTTACTTGCAGCTCTTCAGGGACACGATCATGATAGTGAGACAGATCAGCACAAACATCCTGCCAAATTGGGTGCATTCTTAAATATTCTGTGTAGAGTAACTAACACTGCAGAGGGGACTGAGATTGCTGGTAGTCTCTTCATCCTTGCCAGCTGCTATCCACAGGGATTATGAGTTCCCAGAATTCAGCTGAGCTCCCAGCTAAGTGAGAAATCCTAGGGTGAGAGAGGCTGTGACCCTATTCTGAATTGTATATTTCTTTCTCTCCATGCTATATATATCTATGAACATAGATATAGCATACTGTTCCTTTCTTAAAAGTTTGTAGAGAGCTTATGACATGCCAGGCACTGTGATAAGGATTTATCATACATTACCTCCATTCTACAAGGTAGGAAACATCAAAACAACTCTACAAGGTAGGCAACATCTTCCTCACTTTATACAGGCATGCTTAAAAGTGATTTTATAGGTCACACAGTTAATGAGGCATTCACATCCAGCTCCTCCCTTGCCTTCCTCGACTATAGAGATTAGAAAAATAAATATCATCTTTCACTTTCTCTTGCAGTAAGAGAGTCTGCTCAAAAAGATGTAGGTCAAAGTTCCTGGGTGAATCTATGGAAACATTTTTTTAAGAGACAGACGTATCTACCATGCCCCTCACATATTCTTCCTGCCTGGAACGTGGGTATGAAGCCTGGAGCTGCAGCACCCATATTGCAAACCCAAGGATGAAAAACATATGATAAGGAGCCATATCAGGAAGATAAAAGGAACCTGGGCCTTATATGACATTCTTGAGCCCTGCATCGTCAGCCCTGTACTGCCTACCTCTAGACTTATGTGAGGAAAAATGAACCCCCTGGTTAGCCCATGACTGTTTTGTTTTCTCTTGCTTAGAGCCATACCCAGCCCTAAGTGATCCCTATATGGGTTATGGATATCAAACTGAAGATGATAAGACTCTCTACCCAAGTTTTTAATTGCTATTATGTCTGTCTCTTGTCCAAATCCTACCGTTTTCCTAGAAGAAGACAAAGCATTGGTGCTGACTAAACAGAAAGAAAAGATTACCCAGAGTATCTAGTACCTGTGTCATTCCTCCCACTCTCTTT
Source organism: Neophocaena asiaeorientalis asiaeorientalis (assembly GCF_003031525.2). Classification (NCBI taxonomy): domain Eukaryota; kingdom Metazoa; phylum Chordata; class Mammalia; order Artiodactyla; family Phocoenidae; genus Neophocaena; species Neophocaena asiaeorientalis. The sequence goes on from NW_020175191.1 coordinate 634,475, forward strand.
CACCCCTAACACACCTATGGCTAACACAATACTAACCAAGGATTCAGATATCCTAAGGGTCCTTTCCTATTCCCTACTCCCACCTCCTCCAGGAAGTATGGGTCTCTCCACAGATAACATGAATGCTACTTCTGCAGCTTAATAACATCCTGTCCCAGGGACAAGAGAAAGGGTGGAAATTCAGGAACTCAGTTCCCTCCTTTAATTAAACTGTGATTGGAAGATCATACATCTATACTGCTGACTCTTCAGAAAATCAAGTGATAATCAAATACAGGGTCACTAATCCTTTGTGCATACATAGTGACTGCCGCTATTTTCAGCACCTTGGAAAGTACTTATATTTTTCTGGCTCTTCAAGGATCTTGACGCAATGCAAGGGGCTCCTGGATCTTTTTCTGAAAACTTCTGGCATACCCTAACTTTTTACACTATTCCTGGAAAGAAGAGAGCACCCGGGGCCTGAGTCTAGTGCACTGGCATCCTAGGGATTTGCTCAACCTGCAAAGGAGAGGGGGAGATTGCCCTGTCCTGCTTCCAGCCAGCCACTGCTGTCAGAAGGCAAATTTCAGTACTGGTGCAGTGCACCACCGTCAGAGCGGGTAGGGACGAATGAGAACACCGAGAACAGTGCCTAGCATGTGTAGGGGCTCAATAGTATTGTTGAATAAACAAATAACCTCTGTATATCAATCTACCAATAGTAATAGTACTTATATCCTATGAGAACTAAATTAGATAAAGCTTTGAAAGCGCTTAATAAAATGCCGACATATAAGATGTGTTTAATAACTGTTAACTATAATCCTTAGAAAATTATACAAAATGTGAACAAAGATGTTCATTATAGCATTGCTTTTAACGTAAAAATACTGTATTATAAAAATATGGCCTGTTCAGGATCTCTTTCCATGTATTTTAATATCAGTATCCCCTTTCTCTCTGTCATTTTGGTACTGTAAGTCAAAGTCCGTCACCGGTCCTCCCGTCCTCGCTGTGTTTGATCACATGAAACCAAGTGAAGTCAATCAGATTCTATTTCCTAGGAATCAGATCTTGAGTTGAGTAATACATGCATTGAAAGGAGCTGGGTCTGAGTCATAGGACTGGCAGTCCCCTAAAAAGGTATCTCCATTCATTTCTGCTATCCAGATACCCGAAGCTTCCCAGCATCTGAACGAATTTCCTATGATTTAATTGTTCAACTCTTTGATGTTGTATATCACTCAGTATCTTTTTAGATTAATTAGCCAGAGTTAGTTTCTGTTGCTTACAACTAAGAATGTTCATAAATTCTGTGGTCTACCAGTAAATTATGTGGCCAGGCCTACAACCTTAATCTCCTCATTCCAAATATATGTGTGTGTGTGTGAGTGTGTGTGTGTGTGTGTGTGTGTGCGCGCGCACACGTGCACGCACACACGTTGATCATTGAACAACACGGGGGTGGGAGGCAGGGGGGTTTAGGCATGCAGATACTCCTCACAGTCAAAAATCCGTGCATAACTTGTAATCAGTCCTCCTTATATGCAGTTCTTTGGAATCTGCAGTTCCACATTGCAGATTCAACCAACCACAAATCCTGTAGTATTTACTATAGAAAAAAAAATCCATGTATAAGTGGACCTGCACAGTTCAAGCCTGTGTTATTCAAGTATCGACTATATATATACATACACTCATACACACACACACATATACACACAACTTAGATGTTTTAAGTATGTAGTAATCTATAAAATGGAATGAAACACAGCCATAAAAAGATGTTTACAAAGTGCCGTTGTAATGATAGGATGGTACTGATTGAGAACTTTACCTTGGGAACAGTGAAGTTTAAAGCAGAGACATAAAACTGTTGAAAACAAAATAATTAAATATTATAGGGGTTGAGTTTAACAGAGATCTGATCCTTAATCTTGAGACTCCCCATACTGACAGAACTGACAAAAGTTGAACTGACTTGGTGGCTTTTTATCATGGAAAAATAAAATAGAGTCACCTTTTTTAAGGAGTATAGTTTGTCAAGAGTTTATCCACTCTTTGCCTCCTCATGGAAGAAGAGACGGAGAAAACGCAACTTATCACCACCTTCAAGCTAAAAGAGTGGATCCCAAGAGAATGGTTTATAACTATTGGGGACATATCCAAGAAGGAGGGCCTGAGGTCTCAATCCTAGGTTCTGCCACAGCTGGGAGGAGAGCATTGTGGTATTGCCAAGTGATGAGGGGAAAAGAACTACTTCCTTGAGTGCCCTCCAGATATCTCCTATGCTCAAATGCCACACAGTAGGGCCATGGAAGTGTATGAGCATGGTAGGTATGCTGAACTTGGAGGCAAAAGGGGGGTACCATGGGGATAGACCCCTCATAGGAATGTTGGGTTCCCTGCCCATCCATATTGACCAGATGACAAAGAGCTAGAATAGTGGTGGTGACCAGTAGGAAGGGGCAGCAACTTGCCAAAGGCAGTCACCTAGGAAGTTTTTTCCTTTTTCTCCACTGCATATATCCCTATACAGGAGGGGTAAGGACAGAGAAGAGGGAGGGGATATACGGGAAGGAACAGACTATGCCCTCTGCCCCTCAGTACTATCCTTTCCAGTACACACTGCACATCTAGCCAGTCCCTTGGGGATAGGAGTTTTGAATCAATCAAATGTGAGATTGAAATTTTTAATGTGAAATATTAGGCTTAATAATGGAAATTAGACAGTTTTAATAACCAAATGTGACTGAAAGTTATAGAGTCAGATCAAGCTTTTGTCACGGCTGCCTTCTCCCCAGTGGGAGAAGAAAATTTGACATAGCATGGTAGTAACAATTATTGGAAAAGTTAAAATATTCCAGGTTTATACCCTGATGAACTTGAGGCTTTATAATCAAACTGGTTACATTCATAGTATAATATAAATTGCAAAAATCAGGATATAAAACGATACACGTGATATATCTCCATTTTGTAAAATATACAAATGGATTAAAGGAAATACACCAGAATGTTCTGGGTAGATGGAATGATGAGTAATTTTAATTTTCTTCTTCATGCCTTTCTTTACTTTCAAAATTTCCTCAGTGGGCATATATCAATACATTGCTTATATAATCAGGAAAAAAATATACAAAAAACTTTACTTCACTGTGTGAGTGTCCTTCTCCAAATTTCCCCCTTTTGGTGCAGCTTCCCCCCTCATTTTTGGCTGCTCTAGTGCTAGAGTCTCCTTCAATAACAGAGACAAGTAATATTTGAGGGCAAAGTAAAGTTTCAATATAACCAAGATTCTCTCTCAAATGTTGATTTTAGCGTTTGGTGAAATTTTTATCTGAGGAATGCTGAATCACAACATCCCAGGAGCTGGACCCAGACCTCAAAGCTCCACGGTCTTTCCACTGGAGTCTCTGAAACTTTTAAAGGAATCGTGCTCTCAGGGGCAACTGATTCTTGTGTCAAGTGCAATTCATTTTCCTAGGGCCAGAGTAGCAAGTGCTTGCCGTACAGCATGAGCAGCTTGGTGGGATTTTATGTACGTACATTATCCACGTGGTGCCAATTCCAATTTCTCATCCTTCGGTGAAGTATGCATAGAACAAGGTTAGAGATATGGGACTTTTCCAAGACACAGTTGTTTTCCTGAAGATGAAGCTTGAATAAAACAGTCTGCGCAAAGACACTGTCCCAACACCTGAATTATAGGCATCCAGACGTGCTCAGGAACAATTAAGGGGCCAGAGTCATCCAACAACCACTGGCTTCAATGAGGAGACAGAAGAAAAGGGTGCTCATGAGGGTTTTCGAGAAAGCAATAAAATAAGGCCACGTTTCTGCTAACAAAGATTTGTGTTTGTTTCCATGTATTTATGCTATATTACATCCATTTTCCATTAACAAAGAACTGCGAAGAAGGAAAACTAGCAAGATGACAGAGAGAGGAATCTTCAAAAGTTCTGATCATTGCTGAGCTCTCACCCCAGAAAAGTGCCTGGGAGCTCTGTCCTAGTTCTGGAAGATTTGGGAGGTCAGAACAAGAGCAGGATAAAGGAAGGACAAGTGGTCACAGTGGCTGAGTCTTCCTTTTTACAGTTGCGATGTGAGTGATCCCAGTGACCTTCATTTGCCCCATCACAGGTAGGAGCCACAGTTCCAGGCGAAATCAGCCATAAACATAGTTAGAGGAGATGCTCATGTGCTAAGAAAAGATTTGGTCCCCAGAACTGTCTCCTGCTTCTGAATGTCCAATCTTTCTAACAGAGATCAAGGCCTACAACTAAACAGGAAGTCGTTATGTAACCATGTCCCCTAGAGCGTAAACACAGTGCCTTAGACTTACATTAAGGTGCAAATGACTAATGTAATTTCAGATCCTCTACTGAAAGTGAGTTTTCACGGCAAGTGAAAGGTAGAGATCAGGAGGTAGCATCCTGAAGGAGAGAAGAGAATCTAGCTGACAGAAAAAGAAACAGAGTGAGAGAGGGTAACAAAGTCAAACTAACTTCACTCTCTGGCTTGGAATTGGTGACATTTTCCAGGAGGATAGAGAACCGCCCCCTAACCCTTTGGGAAGGAAATCAATATAAATTGAGATATCCTCTGGTTGTGCCAAATTAATTTCTCAGTGTTCAAAATAGATTTGATCCCTAGAAAGAGCCTCCACTGGGAATAGGAGATCTGTGAAGGCCAGGGAATGGCTACAATGTGTGTGTGTGTTGGGAGGGAAACTTCCAATTAACGATCCATGGAGTGTTAGACTGTGCTCAATTGGCTTTTGGGGTAACATATTTAACCAGGGTTAATTTTTAACTGAGCTATGAAGGAGATTAGGGAAAAGTTAAGAGATGCAGTGTTAGGGTCATCCACCTACACAATAATTACCAAACTAGCTCTTATTTGAAAATCATTCGTACTTTCCTTTTGAAGCACTTCCATTATTGGCGATGTTCATTGAAGCACTATTTACAATAACCAGGACATGGAAGCAACCTAAGTGTCCATCAACAAATGAATGGATAAAGAAGATGTGGCACATATATACAATGGAATATTACTCAGCCATAAAAAGGAATGAAACTGAGTTATTTGGAGTAAGGTGGATGGACCTAGAGACTGTCATACAGAGTGAAGTATGTCAGAAAGAGAAAAACAAATACTGTATGCTAACACATATATATGGAATCTAAAAAAAAAAAAAAAGAACCTAGGGGCAGGATAGGAATAAACACTCAGAGAATGGACTTAAGGACATGGGGAGTGGGAAGGGTAAGCTGGGATGAAGTGAGAGAGTAGCATGGACTTATATATACTACCAAATGTAAATTAGATAGCTGGTCAGAAGCAGCTACATAGCACAGGGAGATCAGCTCGGTGCTTTGTGAGTGTTCTTCATGAATGATGGCTAACTCTAAAATGTTTACAATTATTGTTGAAAAGAAAATAGGTAGGTTTCCCCCCACCTAGTTTCCTCTTTCTTTCCCATTCTGGTTCTCCTCCACTCCTAGACAATATAGTGACACTCCCCAAAGTTGGCAAAAACACAGAAAGACTCTTCTAGAAAGGCAGAGGAGTGAGTAATGCTCAGCAAGGATGAACATTTGTCAAAAATTTATTCCCAACAGAGCAAGTTTAGAAAATCAATATCATTTTTACCTTATTATGGGACAATAGCTTAAAGAGGAAGTCTCTCACTCCAATCAGTGTCAAGATCAGCAATGTCAATGGAGAGGCAAACAGATCTTCCTAATTCTACACTTTTCTGGTGAAGAGGCAGGGTTCTGGATTTAGTTAATAAAAAACAGAGAGCAATTAGGGAGGTATTCTTTTTTCTGATACATTGGAAAAGTCACTCTGTGAGTAACATTAAGAAAAACAGTGTGAATGGGAGCTGGAGGAAAGACCACGTATCAGTATCTCTATCCAGGAGCATCTTACCCTGTGGTCCAGAATCCTGACAGAGAGGTCAGGCTGACCTTGGGAAGAAAAGATAAATCATTAAACTGAGGCAGTGGTGCTTGTGGACCACATGGGCTTTCACCTGAATGAGAAATGGATCAGGAACTACCTGTCCTTGGCTTGGGTAGGAAGTAGCAGCAGAGATCCAAACCCTTAATGGCCCCAAGTACCCCTCTCTGACAGGAACCAGCAGACTACACTGCCCCAACTTTTGCCACAATCCCAAATTGTGTGCCAACAACTCTACTAGAGGTTCTTTTGTCACAGATCTCAACAGGTGCCAACTGATCTCATTATCAGTCTTTTCCAACCCACTCTCATCTACCAAAATCTCCATTTCTTCCTAATTGCCTAAATCTGCTATTGCCCTGGACTCTTCTTTACTCCTTTCCTTTCTGTATCTACTCAGATGGAAAATTTCATTTAACCTACCAGTGAAAGTCCTCTCACATTCATCCTTTCTTGTCCATTCCCACTGACATTGCCTTTGCTTAGGCCATGATCCCCTTCCTAGATTTCTACAAAGGCCTGTTGGTCTCCACAATAACTGTATAACACCTCAACTCTTCTACATGGCTAAGAGGGTGATTTCTGATTGTTTCTCTCCCCACCTTTGTGTGCAGTATAAAATCCCAACTCTTTATTCTCTAATAGCTGTGATTTTAAAGTATGCTATCTAATACATAAAGTTCTTTCTATTTTGACCACAATTTACATTTCCAGTCTTATTTCTCATGTTAATTCACACAGATTCCCTTATCGAATCCCAAATATTCCTTCTGCATTGCCATTTTTACATTGTCCCTTAGCCTTGAAAACCTTGTCTTCAAAATGAACACATCCCTCAAAGTCAAACTCAAATGCCACCTCTGCCATTTGGCCTTCCTTCCTTGCTCCCACCTAGGTGATCTCTTCCATCTCAGGACCTTCAAGCACTAGATGTCTCTGTTGAGACACTGGCAACTTGCTTCTTGCATTGTAATTATTTATGTATCTATACATCAACCCAATGCTAGTCTGCAAGTATGTCTAGGGAAAAGGCTGAATCTTATTAAATTAGCATCCCCCCAATCTTAACACAGTGCCTCATTCATAGAAGAATGGAGCAGTGGATGAGGTGGTAGAAGAATAGACTCCTGGGCCTTTAAAGAGGATGTGCCACCTTGGATCAAGCTTCTCTCTGGTGAGGTCTCCAGTGTCATCTACCTAGAAAACACTCCGTTGGCTTTCCTCCTGACCCTGCAGGAAGAGAAACAAATGAATTTGAATCAGGAAATGGGAAGGATGGAGTAAAACAAGGATGTCTTCCTGGGGCAGATAAGATTTAGAAATGATTTTTGAAGGAAAGCAAGGTAGGATTTCAATTGGGGTAGAGGAAGAAGGCATTCAAGGAAAGAGGTGGCAGTTGAACAAACACAGAATGGCAGAGGGAGTGGTGTGGTTGTAATGGTGGACAAGGAGCAGGATCTCTTGGCTGGAGCAGAATCTCTGCAATGGGAGTGAGGAAAAATGAGGATGTTGACATGAGAGTGGAGGGGGTTCATGCATGGGCCCTAAAGTCTAGGCAAAGCAAATCAGAGACTCCCTTCTCCAGGACCCATTGCTCAGCTTAACCTCAGGTACCCACTGGCTCAGAGAAGTTTGATATCATGGTTAAAAGCATGAGAGTGACTGGATTATAGTCTTAGCTTTATCACTTCCTAGTTTATGTGGCATTGGGAAAGTAATTTAATCTCTCTGTGTTTCAGTTTCCTCATCTTTAAAATAGGGAGAATAATATTACCTACATTATAGGGTTATTCTAGGATTAAATGAATAAAGCACTTAGAAGAGTGCCTGAGCTATATAAGTGAATTATTTTATTACTCCTGAGGACATCCCAAAACCAGGGTCCAATAATTAGCATCATAAACTTCATCAAAACCGATCAGTCTCAGAACTTGGGAGACCCACATCAGAAAAGGTCTTTTTACATTCTCAACAAAGATATATAGAACAGTCCTGGGGGAATGGCAAGGCCAGAGATGCCCAAAGGATTGGACAAAGAGCTGGTGAGATTCCAAATTCAAGTGTGGAGACCCACATTGGGTCTTTTTTTTTTAAATTTTTTAATTTAATTTTATTTATATTTTTTACACAGCAGGTTCATATTAGTTATCCATTTTATATATATTAGTGTATACATGTCAATCCCAATCTCCCAATTCATCACACCACCATCCTCACCCCCCACTGCTTTCTCCCCTTGGTGTCCATACGTTTGTTCTCTACATCTGTGTCTCAATTTCTGCCCTGCAAACCGGTTCATCTGTACCATTTTTCTAGGTTCCATATATATGTGTTAACATACAATATTTGTTTTTCTCTTTCTGACTTACTTCTCTCTGTATGACAGTCTCTAGATTCATCCATGTCTCTACAAATGACCCAATTTCGTTCCTTTTTATGGCTGAGTAATATTCCATTGTATATATGTACCACAACTTCTTTATCCACTCGTCTGTAGTTTAAGATTATTTTTTCTAGTTCTGTAAAAAATGTCATTGGTAATTTGATAGGGATTGCACTGAATCTGTAGATTGCTTTGGATAGTATACTCATTTTCACAATATTGATTCTTCCAATCCAAGAACATGGTATATCTCTCCATCTGTTGGTATCATCTTTAATTTCTTTCATCAGTGTCTTATAGTTTTCTGTATACAGGTCTTTTTTCTCTCTAGGTAGGTTTATTCCTAGGTATTTTATTCTTTTTGTTGCAGTGGTAAATGGGAGTGTTTCCTTAATTTCTCTTTCAGATTTTTCATCATTAGTGTATAGGAATGCAAGAGATTTCTGTGCATTAATTTTGTATCCTGCAACTTTACCTAATTCATTGATTAGCTCTAGTAGTTTTCTGGTGACATCTTTAGGATTCTGTAGTGTAGTATCACATCATCTGCAAACAGTGCCAGTTTTACTTCTTCTTTTCCAATTTTTATTCAGTTAGTTTTTTTTTTTCTCTGATTGCCGAGACTAGGACTTCCAAAACGATGCTGAATAATAGTGGTGAGAGTGGGCAACCTTGTCTTGCTCCTGATCTTAGTGGAAATAGTTTCAGTTTTTCACCATTGAGAACGATGTTGGCTGTGGGTTTGTCATATATGGCCTTTATTATGTTGAAGTAATTTCCCTCTATGCCTACTTTCTGGAGGGTTTTTTATCATAAATGGGTGTTGAATTTTGTCAAAAGCTTTTTTCTGCATCTATTGAGATGATCATGTGATTTTTATTCTTCATTTTGTTAATATGGTGTATCACATTGATTGATTTGCGTGTATTCAAGAATCCTTGCATCCCTAAGATTAATCCCACTTGATCCTGATGTATGGTCCTTTTAATGTGTTGTTGGATTCTGTTTGCTAGTATTTTGTTGAGGATTTTTGCATCTCTATTCATCAGTGATATTGGTCTGTAATCTTATTTTGTAGTGTCTTTGTCTGGTTTTGCTATCAGGATGATGATGGCCTCATAGAATGAGTTTGGGAGTGTTCTTTCCTCTGCAATTTTTTGGAAGAGTTTGAGAAGGATGAGTGTTAGCTCTTCTGTAAATGTTTGATAGAATTCACCTGTGAAGCCATCTGGCCCTGGACTTTTGTTTGTTCGAAGATTTTTAATCACAGTTTCAATTTCATTACTTGTGATTTGTCTGTTGATATTTTCTATGCCTTTCTAAGAATTTGTCCATTTCTTCCAGGTTGTCCATTTTATTGTCATAGAGTTGCTTATAGTAGTCTCTTAGGATGCTGTGTATTTCTTTTTTTTTTTT